>NC_062970.1:23542047-23639958 GCF_023119035.1 Salvia hispanica | reverse complement strand
TCTTTTTTCATCTTCAACCCTAGTGGCATCTTTTTGAAGGTTTTCATATCCTTGTCATCCACTTTTTTATACGTTCAAGGGTTATGCATGTATTCACTCTCTCCTTTACGGTTACAGGTCATTCACACAAGTGTGTGGCTGGACAAAGCGTCTTGGTCAGCTTGCCAAGTGGAAAAGCTTTTGAAGAAGTTCTTCTCGGTCCGATCATTGCTCCGACGCAAAGGAATGTTGGATCCCTTGAAGTGCATTTACTTGATTTTCCAAATATTGTAATTAAAGGAAGTGAGCTACGGTTGCCATTCCAGGCTTGCTTGAAGATTGAGAAATTTGGTGATCTGATACGAGCGAGCATAACCACAGATGGTATTGTTCAACATATATGATGATTGGCTGAAGACGGTCTCATCCTACACGCGTTCTCGAGGCTGATATTGATTCTCGAGCTCTTCATGTGAACAATGAGAAGGCAAAAATGCTGCTTAAGCCTGATAAGACATTTGTCACGAGCCCCATCATATCTGGCCAAGTCTAACAAATGAACAGTGGGTGAAGGTAAGCTTGTTGAACTTGATCTTCTAGTTTTTGTTTGATTGAGAGAACACTGCGGTTGGGATCTTTTCTTAAGCATATAGTTGTTTTCGTCTAATCACATACTTCCTTTCTTGTTTTAATGTTTAGGTCGAGATAGCACTCGAGACCTGATACTTTCTGACTACGGAAAAGAACAACGTGAACGCATCTGCATTGACCAATTCTGAGATTCGTGATATAATTCTTGGAGCTGAGATCACTCCACCCTCACAACAGCGTCAACAAATTGCCGAGATTGAGAAACAGGTGACTACCCCACTCCTCATTGCAACTGATTGTGGCCTCGTGTTATGTCATTTGTTTACCCAGCTGCTTACTGTGTGACTTTTGTATTCCTTCAGGCAAAGGATTCCAGTCAGCTCACAGCAGTAACCACAAGGACCACAAACGTGCACGGTGATGAATTAATTGTGACCACTACTAGTCCTTATGAACAAGCAGCATTTGGGTCTAAAACTGACTGGCGGGTCAGAGCTATTTCGACTACCAATCTCCATCTTCGGGTCAATCACATATATGTTAACTCCGAGGATATTAAGGTACATATACTTTCTGCTGAATGACATCAGTCTGCTCATATAAAGCTATTTTGCTGATGAGATTTTGGTAAAATGTATGCAGGAAACTGGATATACATACATTATGCCCAAGAATATATTAAAGAAGTTCATATGCATAGCAGATCTTCGCACGCAAGTTGCAGGTTACCTTTATGGTGTAAGTCCACCGGACAATCCCCAAGTCAAAGAAATCCGGTGTATTTCCATGGTGCCACAGTGGGGTACCCACCAGCAAGTTCATCTACCATCAGCTCTACCCTAAAAAAATTCTCATTACATGTAAATAAATTGAATGCACCATTAATCCATCGTGAACAAAATCCAAGCGCAACATACAGAAAAAAGATTAGTACTGATACTGCTAATGCTACAACAGAATCTACACAATTAAGTATTGATTACCCTCAAAAGATTACGGGAAACCAATCACAGTCGCTCTCGAAATTACACTAACATCCTTCTTCATAGTACAGTTACGACCACCAGAGTGTCGACAATCTAACTGGAACTATTCTGCAAAACCGTCTCCTTAAAAAGATTGAGCAATTAAGCCGGCACTGGATGAAACAAATAAAACAAAGTAAGAAAAGTGCAATGGATTAAATGGTTCAAATCAAAGAAAGAATGAATGAATATGAATGAATGCCAGATGACAATACAATTAGTGAATATAGCAATTTCGATATATTATGTCTACATTTACAAGCTAGATCTCCAATTTGTGTAACATGATGCAGTCACTATGAACAAAATCACCCTTGAGAGACTAATATCAAACCTAAATTCAAGGTCACAAACTTATGATATATCTACTCAAGGAGTTGGCAACATATCCACCAGTAAGTGAAAAAATGCATTTGATCATGTTAAGAGTTAATTAGAAGTCCTACTGATATACATTAAAACAGAAGGCACAGTGGGACAACAAAAGGAATAGCATATGATTAAAAAATATAGAGTAAGATGAAGGCATACTGTATGTAGCAGTATCAATTTGTTCAGGGAGCTCCTTTATATCAACTTCAAACCTCTCTTGAACCTATTCCATAAAAAAGCACATTTCAAACCCAGAAGCTCTAGGAACCCATGGAAGTTGGGGAACGGTATGTTCTTATCATACCTGATTGAGAACATCAGAATCTGATGCGGATGATACAAATGTAATAGCAAGTCCTTTGATACCAAATCGACCAGCTCGGCCCACCTGTAGTAGCAGCAAATTCAATAAGGTGATCGGGTCCACAATAATGTTAGTGAAGTCTTAGAGATGGACATACCCTGTGCAAGTAGGTATCTGCAGAATCAGGCATATCATAATTTATGACAATGTTTACACGCCGATGTCAATTCCTCTTCCAACTAAATCAGTTGCAACTAAGATTCTCTTCAAACCCTCTTTAAAACCTTTGTAACGTGTTAACCTGAAAGGGGAAGCACAGAAATCTATGATCAAATTCCATGTAAGAAAAATTAGGACAAAAAATATGTAATTGCAAGTCTGTTTTGGTATTAAAAAATAAACTTGCCTTTCTTCCTGCGACATTCCAGAGTGTATGCATATAGATGGAAAGTTGCACTCTACAAGTAACTTGTTTAGTTCGGCTGCCCGACTGACACTTTTAACAAAAATGACAACCTGGTTGAAATCCAGGGCATCAAGAAGGTCATTTAACTTCCTGTTCTTTTCCATATCTGTCAGCTTGATGTAATGCTGGAAAATAAACAAAAGAAACATATTTAAAAATTCCATTAAGAGGGGCAACGATTAACATATATGCTCCATAACTATGCAAGTCACTGCACCTGTACAAGCCCATGGAGAGTCAATTTTGCCTCATCATCCACATAAATTTCCATTGGCTGCGAAAAGAGGAGTGACACAAAGTTGTACATAAGTAGTGGAAAAAGTAAAGAGTAAGCAGGGTACCAACCAAAATTACATAGACTACATGTACAATCAGTGTAAGTTGTGCAGTATCTAATGGTGGCCTCATTATCTCATCATATTGGTTTATAGGGTTGAATGATGTGTCCATTTAACATATAAGTGATAACAACCATAGCAGCAAATGCTTGAACTATCTGCTCATCTGATTGGATTTAGGATTCAAGGATGTCCAATTACATTCAGTAACAAGAACCCAAATTCTTTAAAATGCACGTGCCTCAACCACCACCAATTCCCAGAGGCAACTAAAATCACAAAACATTAAATAGTGCTGCCCGAATAGAGGTAAGTTATATATCTGAAGAATAAGGTTAAAGAAAATTACATCTTGCATGAACTTCTTGCAAATAGGGCGGATCTCTTTACTCAGAGTAGCTGAAAACATCATCACTTGCTTATCATGTGGGGTCATCTTGAAAATCTCTTGAACATCTCTTCTCATGTCCGATAAAAAGTCACTATTTCAGTATGATATCATAGTCACTATTCTAGAACTTAGTATAACTCAATATAAAAACAAACATACCAAGTGACTCGAGCATCTTATCACACTCATCAAGAATGAAATGCCCTCACATTTTTTAAACAAAGATCCTTATCTCTAGCAAGAGACAATATCCTTCCAGGTGTTCCGACAACAATATGGGGGCATTCATTTTTCAATAAATCCTTGTGGGTCTTAATGTTGACACCACCATAGAACACAGCAACTTTTAGATCGGACAAATAGGTACTAAATCGCTGAAACTCATTGCAAATCTGCCAAAAATAAGTGATTTGAAAATTAGGGAGTTTGACTTCAGCATCGAGATATGAATCTACATGTGTTCACAGATATAAATAATAATGTGCCAAACTCGATGTCAAAAAACATGAATATGCATTCTCATAGTTACCTGATATGCTAGCTCTCTTGTATGGCAGAGAACAAGGGCAGCTACTTGGCCGGAAACAGGTTCAATCTGTTGTAAGGTAGAGAGAACAAAGACCGCAGTTTTTCCCATCCCAGACTTCGCTTGACAAATGACATCCATTCCCAGGATAGCTTGAGGTATACATTCATGTTGCACTGAGAAGTACGTACAAGGAAAATCCGAACGAATCCTCAATTAGTTAAGATGTTCTTCATGAGTCGTGTAACTGAAAGTGGTGAACTAGACCAATTTTCTGATGGAAATCAAGACAGTTAGATTATGTTTTACCTGAAAAAGAAAAATAAACATATGGTCTGTCAGCTACAAAATTCTAATGTAAATATAATCTTCAATGGTATATATAAGGTACAAAGATTATATGCGCATAATATATTTACAAGAATTTTCCATTAAGGACAACTGGAAAAGGAAGTCACAAACTGCAACAAGAAAAACTTAAAGCAGAAACCAAAGCATTGGGTTGTTATGGAGGATTAAAAGTGATTAACCCTGCAATGCCCTATGTTAAGAAATTATTTTCAAATGCATGGGTAAAATGTGTAAAAAAGTATTCGAGATGTTATCTTGATGCTTTGAAATGTGGATTTTTTGGTCGACCAACCAGGTCAAAGGTAAGATAATTTTGGTGAACCGTTCGGTGCAAAACATACCAGTGCTCCAAAAGCTAATCAAGGTCATGTTTTTCATCTTCATACAATGGACAAAGTGTTCTACCTTCTGATGGATGTTCAAACCCTGAATCCACAATAGCTCGAAGAAGCTCTGGCTTCAACAAAAAATCTCTGAAACCCGAGCTATGAATTCCCACATAACCCCTGCATTGACCAAAAGGATACATATAACAAAACACAGTAAGAAAGTCATAAAATGATTAAAATTATCAGTTACAATGAAAGGGAGCGAGTAAAATAAGGGCAGACGAGGACGGAAATATATAACATCCCCCCCAACCACCACCGACCAGACATCAGGGCAGACGTGAAAGGAAATATATAACACCCCACCACCACCAACCAGACATAAGTTCAAGTTATTAGATACTGTGCAGAGACACATACACAGAGACTCTGTTTATTTCCTAAATAGATGTACGGAGCTACTGAAATCATCAAAGAATGCAGAATCATCAAAAAGCTACAAACTCTACAGAGCCAATCTTCCGAAACATAAGTACGAAATCTCAACCGACTGTCTATCACTGGATTCACTACATTTAATACATCAGTTAGGAAATGCAACTAAGGAGTTTCTGAAAGCTCTAGTTTCAAAATTCTCAAATCTCCCTCAAACAGCGACTCAATTCGACGTGCAATATTAACAACCTCCTTCACAAACTAGTAAAGCTTCGAAAGTTATGCAGTTACAGATTCAACAACCATTATTCAGCAAAAACAGCTCCTACTCAACCAAAACAGGAATCAAACATTCAAATCAGCGTAAAAATAGCAATTACTTTTTGACGGTTTCTCCAGCGGGCTTGCCGTTGACGGAGTCGGGAGCTTTCTCGTCTTCTTCCTCATAGTCAAAAAGCTCTTCCTCGTACACTTCGTTGTCTTTTACTTCGCCCATCTTTCCACTGTTATCACACACCCTCCATTCTTAGCTCCAATTTAGGAATTCAATTCCAATTATCATCCAGAAAATTAAGAGACGAATTTCATTTGCGAATTCGATGCATACCTTGAACTTGAGATTTGAGAAAAGGAAGAGTGCACTGGAAAATGGGGGAGAGATAAACCCTAGGGATTTCGAGGTTTTAAATTTGTAAAACAAAGTTAGTGGAGAAAAATAATGAAATACGAATCCTATTTTTATGGTATTAATAAAAATAAAATACGGAGTATGAATGAATTAAATTAGTTGAATATAAAAGTATAAAATTAATAAAAGTATACAAGCATAAAATTTATTTACTTAAAACAATAGAAGTATTAAATTAATTATTAGTAAAAAATATTTAATGACTGGCATAGAAAAAAATAGACTAAACAGAGAAAGAATTCATAATAAAACTAATACTTCCTCCGTCCATAAAAATAGTCTTTTAATGTATTAATTGATAAAGTAAGAGTGAAGATGAGAAAAAATAGATAGAGTAAGAGATGTGAGGAAAAAATGGATAAAGTATAAGTAAGAGAGAGGGGAAAAAGTAAGAAAAGTATGATCGAGAAACTTTCGTTTTTAGAAATGAGGCTTATTTTTAGTAGGCATCAAAATGGCCAAATTGGGCTATTTTTAGTGACGAAGGAGTTCTATTTCGTATATTTTTCGAGATAGACTAGTTTGGTAGTTCGCATGAAAAGTTAAATGTGGTGGTTGCACTGACATCTCTAATTTAAAGTTTTAGAGAGTTTTTTTTAATTTGGATTTCATGCATCGCATTTCGGTGAACTCATTATTCCGTTGGTTCCACTAGTTTTTCACTAGTTTTTCCTCAATCTTTATTCTACACATTTCCATAGGGTTCCACTTTACCAACTTTCAAGTTCCACTTTAACACATTATTTTCAAGTTCCACTTTTAACTCATTAATTCCGTTGTTCCGTCATATGTCTGTTGGTTTATCCACCGCCAAGGTCAACCAGGACAAAATTGAGGATTAGCCCATCAAAACTCCAATATATTTATCGTTATAACATAATAATGCCAAAATGGCACGAACATAAGCTTAATTTGAAATTGATTGGTCTAATTTTAATTTATTATTGTTTATGTTATAGTTGATCAAGATAAAATACTTCTTTTCCAACTATTATTGAGTTAAGTCATGAAACTTTCTGATGAAAATTTTGATTACATAGGTTTATTTTCAAAAGCTTTTTGGTCGAATAGCTCGATAGAACCCGAAATTTGATGAATTAAGGTTAAGGTTGAAAATTTATAACCGAAAAATCTATAACTCAAATAGTTTGAAAATCCGAATGATTGGCTTGAACTCTAATAAATTAGCTGACATCCCTACTAATATATATCTACTCATCATCATTGATTTTAATTATATTGTGCTTAGTTAATTAGTACTACTAAATAGATCAATCAACTATAATTTATAGTTCATTTCAATCAATAAATTTAATTGTAATAATTTTTTTAAGGATGAGATGACAATAGTGGATGATTTCATATATAAATACATATTTTAGATTTAGATTATTGGCAATTATTTGCTTTGGATCTAATATGTCAAAATATAATTATTATTTTATATATGTTTATTATTATATTGATATCTCGTTGATTCAAACTTTTGTTAATTATTTCAATTGTTATTATGCACATCTATCAATATTATTATAAGTGTAAAAAAGGGTGAATTTCATCGTTAGTCTCTAACTTTTTGGGTTGTGACACCATTGACCTTTAACAAAAGAGGTTTTAACATTAAATATAACTACGAATAAAGTTCCTAGCCACCTTTCAAATGAAAATGCCCAAATATCTTGAAGGGTATTTTTGACAATTCCTAAACTCGTGACATATGAATTCTGTCATATTTTTGTCATCAACTTCTAATGTGATTTCCTCGAGTTCTAGTCTTCATCGTGATTAAAGTTTTGTCAATATTTGTCTTGAAAAAAACTTCTTATATCCCTCTATTTCTAGTTAGTGGTCAAAATATACTAGTTATATCATGTAGGAAATTTATTGAGAAACAACAAAAAATATGGAAAAGTGAAGTTATTTATGCATAAAATCGAATCAATAATATTGATACGCTGGGCTTTGCCTTGTTTTAAGTCCTTTATTTGGTTCGTTTTGAGTGTTAAAGTTGCATACACGTCCATTAATGATAACGACACGAATCCCTGAAATTAATTGGTTTAGGTCAAAGCTTATTGGGTTCGTGTCCTTATCGGATCGACCGTTAAGAACACAAAAATTCCGTATCGTGTCATGTTCGTGTTGGGTTGGGTTACCCGTTAAAAGTAATATTATAATATTATTAATTTTTAGTATTTTAAAAATGATATTTTTTGTTGGATTTGATTGGATTTTGTTACTAAGCATCTATTGATGTTATTGTTCAAAAGATCGGATTGTATAATCAAATTTTAGGTTTTTAATTAGACTCTTAAAGACAAGGTTACGTAACTTTTGTTAATCAAAAGAAGAGGCGAAGGATCCACGTAGCAAAATGCCGACGGGGGATGTTGTGCTCATCTACACCCTCTATTAATTTGTGTACACTTAATTATTTTCATTTATTTACATTATGTGTGGTATGGACGAGCACAGCATCCCTCCTACCGTGCATTTTGCCGACGAGGGATCCATGCCCAAAATTAGTTATTTTCGGATTCTTATCGTGTTATCGGATCGTGTTGTTATAGTGTCATGCCATGTTGACCCAATGTGGTTCGTGTCGTTAATGAGTTTGTGTTGTGTTCGAGTTTGAGGATAAGCGGGTCGGGTTCGTGTTCGGGTTTGAGGTTTCCTTAATAGGTCATGCTCGTGTTTGTCCTTATTGGGTCGTGTTGTGCCGTTAACGAGGTTGATCCAGATGCGACCCAATACGCACGATTTGCTACCCTAACATATACTCCCGTCGTCCCACAAAAGATGTCATACTTGTGGGACGATACGATTTAGGAGGCTTTATTTTGGGTGTAGATGGAAAGAGAAAATATAATATTTATATTATTATGAGATAGAACTTTTTTCTAAAAATGGAAATGTGACATCTTTAGTGAGACAAAGCTAAAAAGGAAGTGAGACATCTTTTATGGGAGAAGGAGTATCAATTCTAATCTCTCAAATTTTGCATCTAACTTATATATAAACCAATGAAAGTTGTAACCAATTATCATGTACAAGTTCAGAAATAATTAAAGTAAAATGAGTTTGAACATTAAACGGTAAAACAAATGAGTGAATTATTTGCGATTCTTTAAATTGTAAGACTTTTACTATAGATGGATAAACTAAAAAATAAAATAAAGCAAAACATATTCAATCTAAAAACTAGACAATACTCGGAGAATTAATCTTGGCTTTGCTTAATATTCTTTAAATTATCCAATCAATTGCTTTCACTCTGCAAGAGTAAAATTACAAAATCCTAATGCAACGTTAAGAAATATTTTAGACCTCCTAAAAACGGACCTAGAGATCAAAACCCAACATGTAGGCAAGGGCCACACATCTAGAAAATGAATCGCGCAGCTCACACGAAAATCTCGGCATTGGCCCGCTAGGCGCTCGACCTTGCACGGCATGTGCCGGAAGTTGTTGGCTCCACACGCAACCTATGCCATCGGAATGGTTCGCGCGACCTTTGTTTGCTCACACGCGACCTATGCGACCATCTCTTCCTTTTATAGACTCCGGGTTTGAGCATTTTCATCTTTTATCCCTTTTAACACTATTTTACTTCAAAACTTAAAAACCTTTTAACCATATCAAAATTTTTAAAAATTACGTAAATTGATCAAAATAAGATGATATTAACCCTAACGTATTATATAAATGCGAGTGTTTGTTTGGTAGAGATGTTAAGATATCAGAATTAATATACAAATTTGGATAAGAATTTAGTGTTATTGTTTGGTAGGTTAGATAAAATATAAAAAATAAATAATAAAAGTGGTTGATAGATTGGACTGAATTATAGATAAGATTTGCAATGACATTTTTTGTCCTTATAGTTATATGAAATTTTATAATTAAATGTTTTTTCAATTTATTTAGTTAATTAATATTTTGTAATTAGATGTCAAGAAACAAATTTTTTGACAATTTACCAATCATGAATTCATCAAATTTCAAGTGTCTTACCATTTTATTCATTAATTAGTGTTTAATTATTGTTAATTCTAATTATATTTTAATTATTTGACCGATATTTGGAGATAGATTAGTGAAGATGAATTTTTTTTTTTTTTTTTATATATATATCAAAAACGCCCAAAGTGGGCGGAGGTTAGCGACAACCCGTGAATAAATCAAAATATAATGTTCCAAAGAAGAACATGAAGGAAAAACAGTTGGAGCTCCCACAAGCCGGGATGCTCCATGCTATCAAAACTAAACTAGTAGCCAAATGAACAAAAAGAAGAAAAAAAACAAAGTAAAACTATCAAAAAAGATCAACCACTTTCGTTTGGAAACAAGTTAGGATACCCAGTGGTCCATCCTAACAAGCCCCTTCGGCATCGAGGCGCGTAGACAGATCATAATATGTCATAGTAGGGTCTGAACCCCCACCCGCAAGAAAGTCGGCGGCCGTTTCCTTCTCCGTAGATGTGGAGAATCGAACATGCCGGAGATGTCATCCTCCGGATCAAAGCCATATGATGTCTAAAATCGGGGGAACTAGGCCGTCCGATGTGAGTAAAGTAACCGAGCCAGAGTCAAGCTCTATCCAAATGTGTGTAGATAACTCCATGGCCATCTCTAAGCCTCGAATGAGAGCCATAAGCTCCGCCAAAGCTCGAAGATGCATCCACCGAGAACAAAGGACCCAGAAGGCCTCCATGGGTCCCACGAACCAATCCTCCTTCTCCGCCTCCAAAGTCGCGAGGAAAAGGCACCATTGGGTTCCACCCAGGGGCATCGGGGGATGCCAAAGGACCTGAGTGATCGCAGAACATGCCATCGGGAAAGAAGGCATGAAATCCACCAACGCCGAGCAACCCTCCAATGTAACGGGGTGATCTTGCCGGCCAACACGAACATATGTAGATGATGAGTGACCTACCAAATAACATGAGTGTGACGAAAGGGCAACCACGGAACAAAAAAACTAATGTGCATGGCGAGCCCTAGAGAAAGAGGACATCCGCCTGACCTAGTCAAGAGCAATATGGTCGGTGTGAATCGGTGTGTGCAGGGGAGGGAACCAGGCATTGAAATACTCCCACCGAAATCGCCGAATGACTCGAAGAAAGACATGACTAAAAGACTCAGAGAAGGAGCCGACAACACCGACACCTAGACGCTAACTCAATACCCGATCTTACTTCTCATCCACCGGTAACCTACCATACAACAACCTCCAAATAAAAATCGAGATGGTGGGGTCACCCCCGTTCCAAATCGGTCCCAAATTTCATACTTCGGCGGGCTCGTCGGATGCTTCCCGGCGAGGTCATAGAGATCGCCATGGCTAATCGGACTCCAACGCCTCACATCCTTCGCCCCCACCTCGATCGGCATGGCTCGATCTGATCGGTCTTGTCGAGAGGTCGCCAAACCCGAAATACAAGTCATGCAGCATATCCTCATCCCATGCATGCTCATGCCGATGGTGCAAAGGCCGAGATTGAGTAGGATCATATCCCAGGACGCTGGATCTTGATGGAGCTCGCCCCAAGCCGACGTCATCCCGGCTGATCTTCCCCTTACCCAAGGACCAACGAAAAATCATGCATAAATGACCAAAAACGACGCAAACGACCAAGTAGGACTATCATGTGAAAAATGCATATGTATGAAAATGACAGGAAGTATCCGTACTTGGGGCATGACTGGCCCGAGAGAATCCCGCAGGGGCCTCCACCACGCCCTTTAACCCAGGCCATGCTACCTCCGAAATCGGCGAATGCCCAAACCCCCTCCGCCAGGGGAAAACAACTGCTTCCACGAGATCCAAAGGCTTTCTCTTCTCCCCTACCCCAAAATATCGAATCAGAATCTCCAACTCATCAAGAAACCCAACCCGGACTCATAATGTAAAATATGAAGTGGGATAGCCCGGTGCGATGGGACCAAGTGGTATCTTGGGCCAACATCCGTTCCGAGTGGCAAAAGATGATCAGCTCTTCTCGCCCCTCTAAATATCGGTACTCCCGATGTAAAGGGCATCTCTCCTCGCTGGAAGCCACCAACTTCCTCCATTGACGCAAACTCCATATGCTCATCAACCAAATAAAAGTGTGTCTTCCATTATTCCCCAACCTTTTGCAATATAAGGGTTCGCCCCCACCATTTTCCATCGCTCCCGAGTGGGGTAAAGATGATGATTACCCCAAATAAGAAAGGTAAAAGTGAGACGGGGTGTTTTTGCAACGATACATCTTTTACCCCTTTCCCACCAAACCGGGAGAACCCCCTCTTCTCAATATCTTAAAAAAAAAGGGCCCCTCTTATCATAGCCCCCATATCTAGCTTGAGAGCTGGTTAGGGGTCTACCCCCTATTGAGCCCTTCCCCAAAACGTATCGCTCTTGGGAAAAAAGGCATCACTAAGAAAAGCCCCCCCCAAAAAAACCCTCGATTCGGGAATGGGGGTAGAGAGGGGAAATTAGATGCCAAGATTTTTTTTATGATCTTATTCGTAATGGGGGGACTTATCGCCCATAATCCCCCCCCCCATGGGTCCCGGCCCTTTGGATGAGAATAAACTTTGGGAAACTCAGGATGAAAGCCCCCTTTAAAGTCCCCCAACCGCCAATCCACGCCCCCCCCCAATGCCCAAAAATCCAAGAACAAAAGGTAACCCATCGGGCCCCATACGCATCCCCCAATCCGACTTGACTCTCTTTTGCTTGACCCAGCCATGAAAAAACTTAGAATTCCTCTCTCCATCCGCTGCCCATCTAATAGCCGTCTTCTGCCTCCAAAACTCCTCTTCTATCTTTGTCACAACTGTGAGCTCCGCCGAGGCCTTGTTCAAGTTGGCCCTGTGTGCTGGTGTAGGTGTGTTGTCAAACATCATCTGAGCGTGTAGGACTGCCTCCTCGGCCGCCTTTAGGTTCTGATGTATATTTCCAAAAACTGCTCTGTTCCACACCTTTAAGAACTTCTTAATTCTAATAAGCTTGAGCTGGAGGTTCATCATACCATTGTAACCTGTTCCTGCCTCCCAACTCTCGCAATCTCGGTCTTGTAGGTCTCATGCCTCACCCACATGTTCTGAAATCTGAAAGCCGGCCTTGTGGTCTGAACAGAGAATTGACACTGCACAAGTAAGGGAGCATGATCAGAGCTGAATCTCGCTAAGTGGGTCACTCTGGTCGTCGCAAACACCGATGTCCAATGCTCCCCGATCAAGATCCTATCCAACCTCTCCCAAAGCCCTGCCCTGTACCATGTAAACATTGGCCCATCGAACCCCAGATCAATCAACTGGCAATCAACTATAGTATCTGCAAACTCCATCATATCTCTGTATCTGTTTGTATCACTTCCTTGTCTCTCTTCATTATTAAGGAATATGTTGAAGTCACCTCCCACTAGCCACGGTCCCCCCTCCACAGCCAGGGAGATGTCCCCAAGCTTTTCCCATAGCTCCTGTCTCGTCTCGCTCGTGTGTCTGCCATAAACGATAGAAATGTGGAGCGGGAAAGGGAAAATGGCAGTCATGACTTTGACATGTAGGACTTGTCTCGAGTCATCAACCACCTCCACCGTCCAATCCCATGAGCTAAAAATCTAGATATGCCCGCTCATTAGTGAAGATGAGTTGATTCTGAACAAATTGTTCATCAGCAATAATGGTTTAATTATCGATCAAACTGCCAAATTCTTAATTACTCCCTCCGCCAGCCATTAGGAGTTCCAATCACTTTTGCGCACTCGTTTTATAAAAATGATAATAAATAGTTAAAGTGGAGAAATAGTAATGTAAGAGAGAGAATAATGTTGAGAAGAGTCTTCTTAATATTATTATCTCCCTTTCTTAACCATTTATCCACTTTAACTATTTAATATTAATTATCATTTTTTATAAACGAGTGCGCAAAAGTGACTGAAATTCCTAATGACAGACGGAGGATGAAGTACTAATTAACGTAGAGATCAAACTTCATGTCAAGTACATAATGTATTATGGGTTATAGGGAAGTGATCAATTGCTAACTAATTAGCAATCCCAAACTAAGATTAAATCTTAACCATTAGATTAGAAGATCTAGTGGTTGAAATAATGCCACATGGATTATATTTTTAATTAAAAAAATTAATAAATAAAATTAGAGGGTATTAATGTCAATTCTCTTTCATTAAAATCATCTTAAAACTTTAAATTTACGTAACTCTCTCGATTTAAATTATTTTTTCGCAAAAAATATATCAAATTAAAGATAATTTTATAAGGATTCCAACGAGATCTCAATTGCATATGTTCCGACGACGTTCGGATGATGAAATTTGATATTTTTTATTTTAGTTTTCGTAAATGTTGATAACCAGATTTTTATCAACAAATACATCAAAAAATCTCAATAAAACCATGTAAAAATCTCAATAAATATGTGTTGATATTTTCTTGTACTAGTGTTGATATTCTTATGTCATATTGTTGATATTTGTAATACACTATGTTGATATAAAAAAACATTCACGAAAATTATCATATGATAACATAATGACGATATTACCATTTTGTTGATATTTTGTCTACTATTTATTGAGATTCGTAAGATTTAATCTCATCCACTCATTTTAAAATCTAAGGGTGGAGATTTAGTCTTGATTTTGGATTAGGGTGCTATAAGCATTAGAATATGACCCACGGATATATATATATATAGAGTTGTGATCAATGTCGAACCAATTTTAAAGACCGAACTAGAGACCAAATCTGGGCCACTAGATCTAGTTTTTTTGATGAGATGTGCTGCTGTGAAAATTTTTTCGGCTTCATTACTAGCCCATTTTACTTCATTGTATAGGTTTATTACTTCATTCTGTACGTAATACCTTGAAACTACAACATGTTTTTACTTGTTTCCAGTAAGTTTTGAAATGATTCAACATATGCTTCATTCAAATTCATTGACGTGGGTTTTTGCTTGATTAACATTTAAAAATGCAATTTTTTCAAGTGAGTTTATTACTTCATTCAGAAACGTTATTACTTCATTGGATAAGATTTTTACTTCATTGGATAAGATTTTTACTTCATTCCAGTAGGACTTCAAATGCTTCTACACATACTTCATTCCAATAATTTATTGCATTATTCCATGTGTTTATTAAACCATATTAGCGTCATAGCGGTGGTGATAGATATTGTAGAGAGAAAGAACGGCACGCGACGGCGAAACCACATTTACGTACTGGAATGAAGTAAAAACCTACTAGAATGAAGTAAAAACCTACTAGAATGAAGTAATATATCCTGTAACGAAGTTAAATCTTCGTAACATGTTAGTATGACTTATTTACTTTTGGATGAATTAAAATAGGCTCGTGATGAAGGCGAAAATAATTTATAAATTTCTATATCTTATCCATAAAAAACTAGATCTAAAAGCCCTAATTTGGTAGGGTTCGGTGGTTCGGTCTTTAAGAGTGGATTTGTGGATAATGAGACCCTATATATATATATATATAGGGTTGTGATCAATGTCGAACCCTTCTTAAAGACCGAACTAGAGACCAAATTTGGGCCACTCATTTTTCTTTATCTTATGGTTGTGATTAATTTAGAATTAATTTAATATTTTAATAAATAAAAACGTTTTTAATTTATTTTTTTTAACTTTTTTTTAATTTTAAAAAAAATTATTTTTTTTAAATTTTTTTTAAAATTTTTTAAAATTTTATTTTATATATTTTTTTAATTTTTTAAAATTTTCTTATTTTTAATTTTTTTTTAGAAATATTTTTTATTCGATAAAAACTTGCCGGAGTAAATAATGAACTATATTCACTACATAATGAACTAAATGAATGTATGTTATGAAATAATTTTTCGCATTCATTATATACTGAATTTACTTCAACTGAAAGATAATTATGTCATAACACATTGTGAAGTAATAAAATAATAAAATGAAGTAATAAACTAATGAAATGAAGTAGTAAACTAATGAAATGAAGTAGTAAACTAATGAAATGAAGTAATAACATAACTGAATGAAGTAATAAACTAACGGAATGAAGTAATAGCATGACTGAATGAAGTAATAAACTAACAGAATGAAGTACTAAACTAATAGAATGAAGTAATAACATGATTGGATGAAGTGATAAACTAACGGAATGAAATAATAACCCTAAACCCAACTGAAAGATAATTATGTCATAACACATTATGAAGTAATAAACTAATGGAATGAAGTAATAACATGAGAAATTTGAATGAAGTAATAAACTAACGGAATGAAGTAAATAAACTAACGAGAATGGAGTAATAGCATGAATAAATGAAGTAATAAACTAACGGAATGAAGTAATAAGCTCATAACAATAACATGACTGAATGAAGTAATAAACTAACAGAATGAAGTAATAACATGACTGAATGAAGTAATAAACTAACGGAATGAAGTAATAACCCCAAACCCAACTGAAAGATAATTATATCATAACACATTATGAAGTAATAAACTAATGGAATGAAGTAATAGCATGACTGAATGTAGTAATAAACTAACGGAATGAAGTAATAAACTAATAGAATGAAGTAATAGCATGAATAAATGAAGTAATAAACTAACGGAATGAAGTAATAGCACGACTGAATGAAGTAATAAGTTCATAACATACATTCATTTAGTTCATTATGTAGTGAATATAGTTCATTATTTACTCCAGCAAGTTTTTATCGAATAAAAAAATTAAAAAATTAAAAAAAATGAAAAAAAATTTAAAAAAATAAAAAAATGAAAAAAAATTTAAAAAAATCTAAATAAAAAAATATTTTTATTTAATAAAATATTAAATTATTATAAATTAATCATAACCATAAGATTAAGAAAAATGAGTGGCCCTAATTTGGTCTCTAGTTCGGTCTTTAAGGGTGGATTTGTGGTTAATAGGACTCTATATATATATATATATATATTTATATATATAGGGATGTGATCATATCATAACCCATATTTATGGTGATAACCTAATAACCCTCATTTTATGGACGAAAAATATCATTTTATGGAACAGAATATCATTTTATGGAATAAAAGTATCATTTTATGCATGCTGAAAAAATATCATTTTATCATGTATAAATATCTTTTTTAGTAAAAATGATACTTTTGACCCATATAATGATAGGGTTATTAGGTTATCACATAAATATGAGTTATGATATGATCGCACCCCTATATATATATATACCCTATAGGGTCCTGTTTTAATGCTTATAGCACCCTAATCCAAAATCAAGACTAAATCTCCACCCTTGGATTTTAAAATGCGTGGATGAGATTAAAGCTCACAAATCTCAATAAATAGTACTCCCTACGTCCCAAGGAAGATGACCCCTTTCTTGGGCAGCACGGGATTTTATGCAACTTTATTTTGTATGTTAAATGGAGAGAGTAAAGTAAGAGAGAGGGGATAAAGTAGAGATAAAGGGGTTTCCATTTTAAGTAATGGGATATCTTGATTGGGACAAACCAAAAAGGAAAGTGGGTCATCTTTAATGGGACGGAGGGAGTAGACAAAATATCAACAAAAGGGTAATATCGTCATTATGTTATCATATGATAATTTTCGTGAGTGATTTTTTATATCAACATTGTGTATTACAAATATCAACAATATGACATTAGAATATCAACACAAGGATAAGAAAATATCAACACATTTTTATTGAGATTGGACATGCATAATATTGAGATTTTGCCTACAATATATTGAGATTTTTTGTTGCATTTGTTGATAAAAGCTGCTTATCAACATGTACGAAAATTGAAATATAATTTATCAAATTTCATCACCCGAACATCGTCGGAACATATGCAATTGAGATCTCGTTGGAATCCTTATTAAATTATCTTTAATTTGATATATTTTTTGCGAAAAAATAATTTAAATTGAGAGAGTTACGTAAATTTAAAGATTTGAGATGATTTTGAGGAGAGAGAAAGTAGTTAGTTATAATTACTACATATAGGATTTGACATTAATATCCTTTTAATTTAATTAATAATTATTTAAATTTAAAATATATTACACTTGGCATTATATCAACCACAAGATCTTCTGATCTAATGGTTAAAAAGTGATTTCAATTTTATATTGATAATTAGTTAGCAATTGATCACATCCCTATACCCTATACCCTATATATATATATTGAGTAGTGTACAATATAACATACACACATGTGAAACAAATTAACTAGTAATTAGACCTTACTTAATTACTAATAATATACCCCATTAAAAAATTAATAGCTGTGCGAGTTGCCGGTCCTCGTGTGAAGCGAAAAAACAAAGAAAAACTATTTTCTAGGATCACTTTCTATTTTCGCAGACAGCAAAAATCGGATCACATTCTATTTTCTGCCTTCAAAAACCTTAAGAAAAAATTCATTTTTGTAAGCTTCTGGGATTTCTCATTCATTTCCTTACAAAAAGAGGTTTTATTTTTATTTTCTTCTTCGTGAAGTCTAGATTAAATATTGTGTCTTGTTGAATTATTGCATAATCATTTGACATATGGTAAATATCGGACAGGTGAAACAAAATGTCTCAGACATTGCTTCATGGGACTCTACATGTAACAATCTTTGAAGTTGATAGGCTGCAAGACAGTGGTGGTGGAGGGAATTTCTTAGGCAAGGTATGAGTTTCATCTCAATCGTATCGATTTTCTTTGAAAATGATTTTGGTCGAAACAGTTCGCTTTTCAAATCGAAAAGTGTCCAAACCCAAACACTCCTTTTGTTGAATCGAAAAGCACAATGTGTTGCGCCAATTGCTTGAGATGCCAGGGCCCATGGACTCACACCATATCATCCCCAAGCTCTCACCGAGCCCGATGTCCCGAGCGATTGGCGCAACCCATTGCGCTTTTTGAGTAAAAAAGGAGCATTTGGGGTCGTCTCGTAGAAACATTTTACATAAAAAAGTACCCAAAACAACTTTTAACGCTCTTTTTTTACTCAAAAAGCATGCACTGGGCCACTTGCTCGAGACGTCAGACACTACCGAGCCCGATTTCTCGAGCAATTGGAGCAGCCCATTGCGCTTTTTGAGTTAAAAAAGAGCAAATTTTGAGTGATTGAAGGAGTATAATCAGAAAATAAACCATATTCTTGTACAAAAATAAAAAATATTGTTGTAGCTGGTGGATAACATCGGCGAATCAGTGGGCCTAGGCAAAGGCACCCCCAAAATCTACGCAACTGTGGATCTGGAGAAGGCGAGAGTGGGGCGTACCCGTCTGATCGACAAGGTGAGCAACAACCTCAACTGGTCGGAAACTTTCCACATATACTGCGCCCACTCGGCCTCAAACGTCATCTTCACCGTCAAAGATGCCAATGCCATCGGGGCCACCCTCATCGGCCGTGCCTACGTCCCCGTCCAAGACATCCTGGAGGGGGACGAGGTAGACAGATGGGAGGCGATCTTGGATGAGAACCGCAGCCCCATTGGCTCGGCCTCGAAGATCCACGTCAAGCTCCAATTCTTCGATGTGAGCCGCGACCGCAACTGGGGGCGCGGCATCAAGAGTGCTAAATACCCCGGCGTGCCCTACACCTTCTTCGGGCAGCGTACAGGGTGCCGCGTCTCCCTCTACCAAGACGCCCACGTCCCCGACGGCTTCATCCCGAAAATCGCCCTGTCCGGGGGAAAAAACTACGAGCCTCACCGTTGCTGGGAGGATGCCTTCGACGCTATAACTAATGCTAAGCATTTGATCTACATCACTGGATGGTCTGTTTACACCGAGATTTCTCTTATCCGGGACTCGAGGAGGGAGAAGGCCGGGGGCGACACCACCCTCGGCGCCCTGCTGAAGAAAAAGGCCGGGGAAGGAGTGAGAGTGCTGATGCTTGTTTGGGATGATCGGACCTCGGTGGGGGTTTTAAAAAAGGATGGGCTAATGGCGACTCATGACGAAGAAACAATGATATTTTTTCAAGGGACTGAGGTTCATTGTGTGTTGTGCCCTCGAAATCCAGATGATGGCGGGAGCATTGTGCAGAGTTTGCAAGTCTCCACCATGTTTACTCATCATCAGAAAATCATAGTTGTGGACAGTGACATGCCTAAGGGAGGAGGAGATCGGCGCCGGATTGTGAGCTTCGTGGGCGGGCTCGATCTCTGCGACGGGAGGTACGACACGCCCTTCCATAGCCTGTTCCGAACACTGGACTCGGCCCACCACGATGACTTCCATCAGCCAAACTTCCCGGGGGCCGCAATTGAAAAAGGGGGCCCCCGAGAGCCTTGGCATGACATCCACTCGCGAGTGGAGGGCCCCATCGCGTGGGATGTCATGTTTAATTTCGAACAGAGGTGGAGGAAACAAGGTGGGAAGGACGTGCTGCTGAAGCTGAGAGAGGATTACGAGAACATGATCATCCCGCCGTCTTCGGTCATGCACCCCGACGACCACGAGTCATGGAATGTGCAGCTCTTTAGGTCGATAGACGGTGGGGCAGCCTTCGGGTTCCCGGAGAGCCCTGAGGAGGCGGCCAACGCTGGTCTGGTAAGTGGCAAGGAGAACATCGTGGATCGGAGCATCCAGGACGCCTACATTCACGCTATACGGAGGGCCAAGAACTTCATCTACATCGAGAATCAGTACTTCCTCGGATCGAGCTTTGGGTGGGGGAGCGATGGCATTACGGTGGGGGATATCGGAGCTCTGCATCTCATACCGAAGGAGTTGTCGTTGAAGGTTTGTAGCAAGATTGAAGCTGGGGAGAAGTTCAAGATCTATGTTATTGTTCCCATGTGGCCGGAGGGGATCCCGGAGAGTGGATCGGTGCAGGCTATCTTGGATTGGCAGAGACGGACAATGGAGATGATGTATAAGGACATTATTAAGGCTTTGAGAGATAAGGGCATGGAAGATGATCCTAGGAATTACTTGACCTTCTTCTGCCTCGGAAATCGGGAGACCTCCAAGGACGGGGAGTACATGCCGTCGCAGCAGCCAGAGCCCGACTCTGATTACCTCCGAGCCCAGATGGCTCGAAGGTTTATGATATACGTGCACTCAAAGATGATGATCGGTACGTTAATTTTCTCTTTCTTTTTTTAAGATGCCGATGATAGAAATCCATGAGTTCCCTCTCAAAACTAATTGGTGATAGAAGGAGAGGCCCATAAGATTTATATAGTGATTTCAGTTCTCTGTGAGCACTGGTGTGGGATAGTAATATTTGTATATATAGTTTCAATTGCCAACAGATGATGACTATGATGTATGTTTTAACTTGCAGTTGATGATGAGTACATTATAGTTGGGTCGGCTAACATCAACCAGCGGTCGATGGATGGGACTCGGGACTCGGAGATAGCCATTGGTGCCTACCAACCGCACCATCTGTCAACGAAGAAGCCGGCTAGGGGTCAAGTCCATGGCTTCCGAATGGCGTTATGGTACGAGCATCTAGGGACGATTGACGATGTTTTCCTCCTACCTCAGGGCGAGGAGTGTGTGAGGAAGGTGAATGATTTGGCCGATAAGTATTGGGATCTCTATGCTAATGAGGAGCTACAGAGAGACCTTCCGGGGCATTTGCTTCGCTACCCCATCGCCATCAGCAGCGAAGGTGTCGTTACCGAGCTTCCCGGCAACGACTGCTTCCCCGACACCAAGGCTAAGTTGCTTGGTGTGAAGTCAGACTATCTCCCTCCCATCCTCACTACCTAACATAACCACATATACCACTGGCATCAAAAGCCAATAAAATTACAACCTTTAGCTTAATAATTAATTTGTCTAGACTTCAATTTTGCCGCTACTATAATTAATGATTTTAAGAGTTTTGATTCTTGGTTTTGTTATTCTATTGGTTATTGATGTGCATAGTTTTCACTATCTATAAATTATGATATGGAAAATATGCGAGCTCCCTTATACTTTGCAACTGCACAATTAGAGTATCCCCTCCGTCCTCTATTAATTGTCCATTTTGATTTCGGCACGGAATTTAAGAATTGTAAAGGAAAGTGAGATGAGAAAGTTAGTGAAATTTGGGTCCTACTTTTGTATATTAGTTTTATAATAATATGTGAGTGTAATGAGTTGGTTAAATGTGATACCTAATTATCATTTATAATAAAAAGTGAAATTGGACAATTAATGGGAGCAGACAAAAATAATAAAAGTGGACAAATTAATAGGGAGTATTATTATAGATTTACTTCAACCACTTTATCTCTTTTGTATTGGTTGAATTCAATCATCAACACATCTAAACTAGTAGACTATAGCTCTCAATTCCTTTACACAACTAATGAAGTACGTACAAAATAACTTTAAAATCCACATACACTAGATAGGGAGTAGTATATAATTTACATATGATGTGCACATTATTGAGTGACACGAGATTTTAGAAGAAGTTGTTAGGTGAAATAAGTAAAAAAGAAAAAGATAGTTGAATATTTTAATGAGAGATGAGAGATTGAATATATTTTTAAATATAGAAAAAGTTGATATCCAGAAGAAGTACTATTTATTTATGCACAGTCGATTCATTCAATTTTACATTATTATGAAACTTTATAAGCATTTTTATTCAATATGCTGAGTCGGAGTCACAACATTTCTCTGGTACTTGTGCATTGTTGTGAATATGTTCTCATTATTCATTTCTTTTTCAACACTATATTTATGGGTTTTAATCTATCAAAAGAAACGCCTAAGTACCAAAATCGAGCCCAATTATCATTATTTAGAGTTATTATTTAAGGGCCACAATTTGTTCTATAAATTGTTTCTTTGGCGTCATGACAAGTGCAAATTGGGTCATACGAAGGGTATTTTCCGGGGTCCACATTAGTGGAGCCGTTGCTTCCGTTATTAGACCATCTCCAATAGTACTGCAAAACCTAAAATGCAGTAGAATAATACCTCCAACAGTACTGCAAAACCAATTCCATTATAGATTTTTGAAGAAAAAATATATATCTTTAGTTTTGCACTAAAAGTATACCAAAAATACTTTTCATAGTTTGAGTTATTGCATTCAAGTCCAAATCAATTCATATTTATTAAAATAGAAGAATGGAAGGAAGAGATATTAAAAATTAGGGACAAGAAAACTTACAAAGAAAGCAGCTGCAGGCGCGGAGAAGATGTAACCTAATCTGGTTTTATTTGGTTTTGTATTAATTACTGGGCTAGCCCATATTAGTATATACTGTATAAGTTAATATTATTCAGCATAATTTGAAAGAGTTAATCTATTATTTAATTAAACAAAAGACGATGACTTGTTTTATTTTGTTCCCAAATAGAGAATCCAGTTTTGTTTGTTTTAAATTTTTTAAATCATGTAATTTTTTATTTAATAAAGTAATTGATTTCATATATAGTTATATTAATTAATAAGTCTAACTATTATATTAGTATTTAATTTAATTTAAGTTATT
The DNA here is from genome assembly GCF_023119035.1 of Salvia hispanica. Taxonomy (NCBI): domain Eukaryota; kingdom Viridiplantae; phylum Streptophyta; class Magnoliopsida; order Lamiales; family Lamiaceae; genus Salvia; species Salvia hispanica. The sequence continues at coordinate 23,616,687 of NC_062970.1, read as the reverse complement.
GAAAGTGTTATGGGGTTAGTGTATAATTTATATAAAATAGTAGTATATAATATGATTGTAAAGTATGAAAAGCAAATGAGTGGGGAGTATTCTTTTGGGTTTGAGTTTAGTGCAAATGATTTGAAGTAAAATCAATATTTAGTGTGACATTTACACTAAAATGGGTTTGAGTTTTGTGTAATGGTTGGAGATGCTCATAGTGGGCGAATTTAATGGGAGTGATTACTCCACACACTAATATAGCTCTTCGTTTCCCACACACACTAATATAGCTCTTCGTTTCCCACGCCAGTGAAGAAGTGAGAGAGTGAAAATTTCACTCATTTATTCAAAAATCTCTCTAGAAGAAATTAGGGATTTTGCTCAAGCCAAACGAATTACCGACGATGGTGGATACAAGGGCGTCCGGAACAGCGAGGAAGACCGGGAAGGGTATGTGGGGTTTATGAAATTTACGTTTTTTTTCACTGTGGCACAAAATTGCTATATTTTAGGCCATTATATGTTTTTTTTGGTTTTGAACAAGTTTATCAAAGGATTACGGGAAAGAATAAAGAAGGGACATGATGACCAAATTGTTGCAGCAATTGAATTTGGGAGCTCGTGTTAGGATGATTTAGTTTGTGCTCACATAAATAGTTATGAGACATGGAGTTTTGCTAAATCTCTAATTTGGAATCCAATTTTTCTGACATTAAAATGATAAAATCAGGGCAAAAGTTCATATAATTGTTTATTTTATGTTTGTTGTTGAAGATCAATGACTTGAAATGTGTTATGCATGACATAAAAACTGTTAATTTCAAATCTCATTTTTCTGAAGCTAGAATGACATATATATATAGGGACGTGTTCAGATCAATAAGTGAAATTCTGTCAAAAATTAAAACAAATCTCAGTCATTGGATCTTGTAATGTAACTGTTAGATTATTGCCACGTGTCATCTAGTAATGTAGATTACTAGTCAAATAATGTAAATTAGCTAATAATGTACTATTTTAGTACAATAATGTAGCATTTTAGTCTAATAATGATAATGTAGCATTTTGGGCTAATAATGTAACTTATCACATCCATCTAATCTCAGGATCCAAGGGCTGGGATTTGTTTTGATTTTTAACAGAATTTCACTTATTGACCATAATGCGCCCGTATATATATATATATATATATATATATATATATATATATATATATATATATGTTCCACGTGACATTAAAAGCTGGTGTGGAGTTTTGCTAAATTCCTAATTTGGAATCCGATTTTTCTGACATAAAAATGACAAAATTAGGGCAAAAGTTCATATAATTGTTTATTTTATGTTTGCTATTGAAGATTGACTTGAAATTGTGTTATGCATGACATAAAAATTGTTAGTTTAGTTTAGGTCATTTAATAAAATCTAGATTTGAAAAATATGAATGTCATTTTTAGATTATTTTAGGTCATGTTTACTGTTATGCCCTAAAAACAGACCAAGAATGACCTCTTTTACATTGGTAGAGAATGTTGATGAGCTGAATTAAAAAAGAAAACTAATAATGCAGCTGCAGATGATGGAGAGAGAGGGCAAATGGAATTGTGGACTATCGATTAGAAAGAAGGGTGTGCTATCGTGTGTTGATGGGGATGGAAAATAATCATAGCGCCTTTTTGAATGAAGTTTTGGCATCCAAACATTATGAAAAGGACAATAACAACGCGAAGATCGATGTTGAAAAGATGATAGCAATGAGCTAAATTAAAAAAGAAAACTAATAATGCAGCTGCAGATGATGGAGAGAGAGAGCAAATGGAATTGTGGACTATCAATTAGAAAGAAGGGTGTGCTATCGTGTGTTGATGGGGATGGAAAATAATCATAGCGCCTTTTTGAATAAATTGTTGGCATCCAAACATTATGAAAAGGACAATAACAACACCATGATCGATGTTGAAAAGATGATAGCAAACTACAGATCTTAAGTAGTGGTTATGTCATAACTTAAAAGACTGAAACTCTGTTTCATTTTTTTAGTTTACCACTGTTTTAAATTAAGGATGTTTAAACATTTTAGCTTTACATATTTGGATTATGTTTTAGAAATGGCATCAGATGTTGTCGTTTCTTGAATTTATATATGAATACGACTCATTGTGCCATATTGTATGCGTGTTATGCTCATGTTAGCAAAAAAAAGAGAGAGAAACGTAAAAATAATCGAACATGCCATGTTTGTGTGTGTTGTGCGACTAATGAATCAATGAGTCAGTATGATTACACCCAGGATAAATTTATGTCATAGAAAATGCAACTTAGAGTTATTGTGAGAATTACTCCAATGTCATATTGTTGCTAGTTTGTGTCATACTAATTGAATTTTCGAGTCATTACAAAATATATAGGTATACCAGGAAAACGAGAATACGTCAATGTGAGTACCACCCGGGATCAATTTATGTCATAAAAATGCAACTTTTGGTCATCGATAAATCTGGAAACTAATTGCTCAAGAATAATAAATCTCCATGGAACTAAGTATAATGGAAAATCGTTTGAAAAATATGGAAGATATGAAGGAGTTGAAATTATGGAATGTTAACTCACATAATTCACGTTGTTGATTGTTAGTGGAAAGAGGAATATGCAACATTGTAGGATTTTCCATAACAGACGACATCATATATTGACATAAGTAACCTTATAGGATTATTAGTGATAAAATTAACAATATTTCAGAAATTAATCTAGCCATTAGATATTCTAGTCTTAAGATGAGATCGGTTAATCTTAGGGAAAGGAAACAGGGTATATTTCTTTATTTAAACCCATTCTTGTTTTGATCAAAATTCCTATGTTCATTTATCACTATTTAAAGTTTGACCAAAGGTAAAAGAATAACTATACAGTCACTTTCATTTTGGATGTAGGAACATATTGAAGAAAAGAAGATCCCTAGAGATTGGTTTATTGGTTGATTGAGATTTGCGTGTTAGCTCGTCTTTGTAATCGAATTGATTCGAATGCACCCATTTGTAGAGAGATGATTATTTTTATAAAGGAACATTTAATATCCGTTTGAGCTATAATTATACACATACCACATACCATTATTGAATAACTTCCTGTCAAAACTCTTTGGCCATGTTTAGTTAACGGGAAAGTAAAATTGGCAAGGAAAATGATTACTGGGAAAATGAATCCAGGGAATATGATTCCTAGTAATTTTACTTTCTTGTGTTTGGAAAATATCAAGATTTTAAATTTATATTGAATTTTAACACCAAACTAAAAATATATTTATTATTTTTTATTTATAAAAAAATAATAATATAAATTTTTAATAAATTATTAATTACAAATAATAATAATAATTATATTATTATATTTATTATTACAATGGATAGTTTAAATATGGATTATCCATCATAATATACAATAATATAATTATAATTATAGCATGATATATTATACTCATTTATTATAATAATAATAATAATTAGTATTATAGTTATAATATTTACGGATATTATAATTGAACAAATTAATAAATTAAAGTTGCACTATGAATTTACTGATTAATTATTAATTTATAAAAATAATAATAATTATTTATTATATCATTTATATTATATAATTATATTTTAATTATTTAATAATTATTATAAAATATAGTTATAATTATGATAATTTTAATCATAGTTATTTATTATACTGAAATTGTGACGCCCCAGAATTTCGTTCCTTTCTTTCGAGATAAACCGGATTTATTAGCTTAAATAATTTTCGTTTAGAAGACGTGTGATTGTAAAATTTCCGTTGTAATCCCGACTTTTGAAATTATAAGTGCTCGATCTTGGAGAATAAGAAATAAGGAATTGTTTGAGCAAAAGAAAAGAGAATAAATTAGTACAATACTTTGGGTCGAGGAATTTCAAATCTTGGAGAGATAGATGGAAAAAGACTACACAATAGAAAAGGACTACACTATGTTGCTTACATCATGTGGTACAACAATTGTGGAATAATACAACATTTCCACTTTAAAGATTCTAATACTAAGTACTTGGATACTAGTCAATTGGAGCAACTAAATCAAGAAAATGGAATGAAATCCTTCTCCTTCTCTCTTATTCTTTCTCAATATTGTGCTCCACAAGGTTCCAAAGGGACAAACCATACACCTACAAAGCCATCCCTATCCTACAAGTGAAACACCAAAAAGAGATTAGAATGGAATCTCATAAGTGAAAGGAGAATGGGAAGCAAGCCCAAAATAGGAGTCTTTGCCCCCAAGACTTGCACAAATTAAGTAAAGAAACATGGTGTCAAGAAAGAGATAGAACTAGCAGCCCAAAATAGGAGCCTTTGCCCTCAAGACTTGCACAATCAAGTAAAGAAGCATGATGCCAAGAAAGAGATGGAGCTGTCAACCGAGAATAATAAAGCTTTGCCCCCAAGATTGAAGCACAAATGCCAACATTTGAGCACTATATAAGCAACCCCATTTCCATTCTCCTTCCCTCATTTTTTGATACCACAAATTCACTTAAAATAATTTAAGAAGCACAACAAGTAGTGGAGGAGGAGCAAGGAAGAGTAGAGGCAGGACATCGGTCCCCATCCGAGAGGATTCATCAAACTTAGGATAAATTGCTCAAAGGCAAGTGAGGTCAACGCGAATAATTGAATTGAAGAATAAGCATATCAGGTGGGCTTTCTTTTAATATCCAACACATTAGTGTGGATATAAGTCAAATACTTGCGAAATTATGAAATATTATCTTTTCTCAAAATGAAGCTATGATTCCTTTCAAGTTGTTGTCATGTTTGATGAATGGAATGGAATGTGATGGGTGACCGTGGGAGATTACCTCCCCGGCACTTGACTGGAATGGAATGGAATGAAATGATGGGTGACCGTGGGAGATTACCACCTCCCGGCACTTGACTGAATTACTGGAATGGAATGATGAATAAATTGAATGATTAATAATGAATGATGAATTATGAATGATGAAGGAACTTAGTCTGCAGTCAAACTTTTAGCTCACAAAAGAACTTAGTAAGCTCGGGCCTTTTAAGAAAAATCCCCGTGTGGTACTGTGATGGCTTGACAACTATATAATGTATGTTTTGTTTTTCGGCACGTGTCCACTGAGTACTCCTGTACTCAGCCCTGCATGTATTTATAAATGTGCAGGTTGAACGTCAAGAACGTCAAGAGGATGGAGTGATGATCGGAGTCGATGTAATTAAATAATCAAGTGGATCTTCCAATGATTCGTGTTTTCATACACGAAGTCGTTTAGTAAGGACTTATTCCGCTGTGCTTTTGTGAAGTGCGAATTGTACCATCAACTCTAATTTATTTGAGGAGATGTTTATTCTATTTTCAAGACCATGTAATTAAATACTTGGCTTCTATGATATCAATCGACTTGGCCTTTGTGCAAATTCTCAAGTTCTAGCCCTTTTCTTTACCCGCTTCTTTAATCCCTCTCATTAGTCGCGGTTTACCCGCTTTCGCCATCCTTAGCAAAATGCGGTCGTGACAGAAATTAAGTTTATAATTTTAAATTATTTTTAAAATTTTCTAATTAATAATAATAATAATGATGATGATGATGATGATGATGATGATGATGATGATGATGATGATGATGATGATGATGATGATGATGATGATGATGATGATGATGATGATGATGAAAGTATACTATATTGTATTAAATATGTAAGAATCCTAAAATTGGGAAAAAGAATACCTAAGAAAAGTTAGGATTCAGAATCCTGAAAAGTTGTACTATCTTTCCATGTTCTCGGATTCTGATTACTTTTCCAGTTTGATTAAAAACCGAAACAAACACATGAATTTAAAATTTAAGGAATCAGATTATTTTCCCAGACCGAATCCTGACAACCAAACATAACCTTTGAGCATTTCATTTACTGACAATAGCACATTATTAATTTAAACCCATCAAGGATTTTAAATAATAACAACATGACACTGAAAGAAATTTACCACAAGTCCATCTTAGAAAAAAGTTACCATAAATAGAAGGAGATATTTTTATGGGACATTCAAAATAAAAAAATATTTTTATTTTTATGGGACGGTGAAGCTGCTGATGTTTAGACTGTGTGTACACAGTAAGGAATATCAAGCTTTCTAGATCCAGCGAATCCACTAGATCACAGGGTCTAGGAACTCACGGATCGTCGAAAGATCTCGGTCGTCGGACACACAAAATACCTCTTCAAAACCCTCAACCACGTATACTAAAATTAGCACAGGGAAGTAGGGATCGATCCCACAGAGATGAATGCGCAATAAACAGGTTCAAGGACTTCGGGAACTATTTTTGGGTTGGTTGCTGCCACGCAATTTGGGTTGAGGAAATTGAACTAGACTTGGAGTTGAAATCTGCTACGCTAACATCTAGATCTAGACAAAACAGAAATCATGCATATAAACTGGAACAACGGGACGATCACTAGATCTAAGAAAACTATTTCCTAAATTACCTAGGCCTGGGAAAACAACTGACGGTGGGGACCATTTACTAAAAAGGTAAAATACGGATGAAAAGCTGAAAAACAACTAACTAAAGTACTAACTAACAGCGACATCATCTTCTCCAACAATTTGCATAAAACATCCAGTAAAAACAGAGATAGGACGTGAATCGAAACAAGCAGACTGAATTTAAAGCAATAAAATCGAAGAATAATTTAACATGAGCAGATCTGCGACTACTAGACGAAGTAAAATAGAAAGAGAGCAGAAAACTCAAAATCATGCACAACTCGGTTTCCCCTGTTCAGATCCACACTTCGGATACTAAATCCACTCCGGATCCAAGCATCCGAAACAAACTCCGACCAAAAGTATATCCATAGCTACAGATTCGCCAAACAACCACAAATCAACAACAACAACACAGATCCACAACCTATTTCCCAGATCAAGCACATAAACATCCAAAACAGAGAATAACATTCAACTTTTGAAATTAAACCTCAAAGGCACAGAATCAACGTAAATCAACACAAAATAACACCATCATGACATAAACTAAATGCATAGAATATCGGTAAGTAGCCAGCAACCAATCGACTTCGAAAACGTTGAAGTTCGACGGAATAAGAGTGCAAAAACTGAATGTAAACTGATTGTATCTTCGCCCTCCGTGAGGACGGTGTTACCACTAACTTTCTCCGAAGATGAACCCCTAACTACCCCCGAATTCCCATTTTTCCCAAGTGTGTGTAAGTGTGTGAGCTGAGAGCAAAATCATGTATATCTTGTGTGCTGCATGCTCCTCTTTTTATAGGCTTAGAAGTGGGTCCAGCAGGGTGTTAGTCTTCGTTACCCTCGGCTTTGGACTTCCTTTGTCTAGCCATTTTTCTCTTCAACTCTGCTCATTTTCCTTCGCTAGTCCATTGCCTCCAGCTCTTCCTGGATCTAGCGATTCCTTCACACACCTGGCTTAAAAATTGCGTTAGACCCAGTAAAATAAAGTGTTTTTCACCACATAACCGATGCATGAAATTAGCCTTATCAAACTGCTCACACTTAAACCATACTTGTCCTCAAGTATAAAGACAAGAAAAGGAATAAGGCGAATTTCAACGCATGGTTATCCCCTGACCGACTCTTTAGACTCTAACTTAACACAGACTCCTAGACCTAAACATAACTGACGCACAAATAACAAACACATTAAAATAAATGAAAACACATAGACACATATGCATGAGCTAGCTTCAACTTTTAGGCAACCGTCCCCACAAGATCAAGGTCAATCCAACAGGCTGCACTTCTCCAAATTGGCCCATTCCCTTCTTCTACCTAATCAATCTGTCAGTTCGTCAAGATAGCCTTTCACTTCCCCAATTGTTGGATTCACTCGATCACTCATTCCTCACCAGGGATGTTAGGACCGATTCTCTCATAAGTTATTGCCATACCACTGAAGCGTCGGGTTATGAGAGTTTTCTCCTTTTTACACTTCGTTCTCCCCTTTTTTTACTGGGTCAGGTTACTATTGCTTCCTGCCCTTAGACATATTTCCCCTGGACTTCGTCCAGCTTATACCTCCTTTTTTTTTATTTCTTAAATTTTTTTTTTCTCTGGACTTTGTCCAGCTTATTCCTCCATTTCCCTCTTCTCTCCTCTGGACTTCGTCCAGCTTATAACTCCTTTACCTGGACTTCGTCCAGCTTATACCTTCATAACCCAATTTCCCTATTTTTCTCCTTCATGACTCTTCTCCCTAAGCATTCAGTGGTGGCCCCATTTACATGTGTTAGCTCAAAATTATTTTAGGCTTATAACTCGCTCTTATAGTGGGGCTTCACAACTAAGTAAGCTAAGGCATCCTCTATCGTTCTTACTTCATCCAGATTGACTTCGGCTTATTAAAGGAAAATGCTTCTAAGTTGAAATACATCTTATTTTCAATTACTCTTACTAAGGAGATCCTGCCGTATTATATTCACCAACTCATGCGACACAAATGAAACCTAGACTTAACGACTCCTAACATGCTGAACAACTACACACATTGACTCCCCTCCCCCTCCCACTTCACTCTAGCTTGTCCCCAAGCCATCATCGTGAAGGGGGGAAACAGGGTAGTCAATTCAACACACAACAAACAAATAATAATCATATAAAACTTCTCACACTTAGACCGAGCATCGGGCTAAGTGGGAGAAGACACAATAAACAGAAAACATAAACTTCTCACACTTAGACCAAGCATTGGGCTAAGTGGGAGAAGGTAAACACATATAGCAAATATTCACAGAGACACAGATAATAACAAAGACATAAAAAAAACAGATATAACGGAATGCAGAAACTAAAAGTTACTTGGTCATGGGGGTGATTCACTTCTGGGTCTGGCTCCCTCGAGAGCCAGATTGGGGTGGGATCCCGGGTCGGGTCATCTTCACTTTCTTTTTCGCCGGCAGCTCCGGCTCCTCTTCTTCCTTCTCTTGCTCTGGTTGATCAGACACTGGTTTCTTTAACATCATGGACTTTGACTTGGATGGGATTAACACTGGCTTGGACGCGGATGGGGTAACCACTTGCTTGAGCGGGTGCGGTGGTCGCTGAACGGAGGAACTGCCCTGGCCTGGTTGCTTGACCTCGCTGCTGGACCCAGGAAGCATCTTCGACTGGGTCAAGGGGAGTGTCTTTTCCAACCATTTTAACATCTTCATTATTAGCTCCACAGCCTCCGTCATCCGCTCGTTCTGCTTGGCTGACTTCACCGCCAAGTCCGCAATATTCCCCCGCAGGGTCTTCACCTCTTCACGATTCCCGCTCAATTCTTTCCTTATCCCTCCAAGCTCTCTCACCATCTCCTTTCGCATCACTTGCATTTCCTTCCTCATACCTTGCACGTCTTTCCTCAGCTCCTCGACCTCTTCACTTGGCACAGCCTCCACCGCCTCCGTCTCCGCTTTCACCTTGTCTCCTACCTCGTAGAAGAAAGTTTGTTTGCCGTGAGCTTGGAGTAACCCTTTGTTGAAAAAGTATTCAACACTGAAAGTCTCCGGGGGCTCGCACATCACGACCAAGGGAGCGGTTTTGGCTATCTTCATGTCAATATTCCTCTGGAGGTAGGCGCCTAGGAGATGGCAGGTATACATATGTCGAGCAGGGTTGCTTGTCATTTGATGACATGCTTGAGCCAACCAGTAGCCTAGATGCACCTTTACGCCTTTCGCCATGCACCAAGTGAAGTAGAGGTCGGTAGTTGTCAGGGCTGAATTTGCAGTTCCCATTAGGTTGTAGCTGATAAACGTCTGGGCAAAACGGAGGATTCGGTCCTCAATGTGAGAGGCCTTGGAGTAGCTGGACTTAAACGCCCCTGCCTTGGAGTGGGTGACTAGTTCCCATGCTGCTTGCACTTTGAATCCTGGCGTGTTCTTCGGTACGCCAACCATCCTCTCATTCCATATGCCTTCATCATCCTCAGCCTTGGTAAACAACCCCATCCTCAAAGACCACTCTCGGATGCTCATTTCATGTTCTTCGTTAAAAAGCCTGAATGTGATGGAGTCCGCGTCGAGGTCAGAAGTGTTCTTTAGTCGGAACGTGTGGTGGCCTTAGCTTCTATCCATTTAGACACATAGTCTACTGCAACCAATATATATGTGTTCCCACAGGATGATGGAAACGGTCCCATGAAGTCCATCCCCCACACATCGAAGATTTTGCAGACAATCACCGGGACCTGGGGCATCTCGTCCCTCCTTGAAATTACCTCTGTCTGTTGGCATCTCTTGCAACGCTGAAAAAACTCAAAAGCATCTTTATTAAGTGTCGGCCAGTAGAACCCACTATCCAATACTTTCCTTGCTGTCTTCCTTGGTCCAAAGTGACCTCCACATGCCAAAGTGTGGTAATGATTCAACACATCTCTTTGTTCCCATTCGGGAATGCATCGTCTTATCACTTGATCCGAACACATCTTCCATAAGTAAGGATCATCCCAAAAGTAATATTTGGCTTCACTTTTAATTTTCATCTTCTGGGCCCGGGGTCTGAACTTGGCACCTCTCCCGTGACCAAGTAGTTTGTTAAGTCAGCAAACCATGGTTCTGCGTTAAGTGTTCGCTTCCCCTTGTCGGATTCTCCTAGACCGGTTAATGCCAAAACTACCTCCAAACTGAACTGTCTAGGAAAATCCCCTAGATAATACAAATGCTCTTCAGGAAAAGCATCGGGTATGGCCTCTTCTGTTTCCCCTTGAATTCTGCTCAAGTGATCGGCTACTCTATTCTCCGTTCCTCTTTTGTCTCTCACTTCCCAATCAAACTCCTGCAAAAGCAACACCCAACGGATTCTCTGCTTAGACTCTTTCTTAGCCAGTAAGTACTTTATTGCTGCGTGATCTGTGAAGACTATAACCCTCGACCCAAAAAGATAAGGTCGGAATTTTTCGAACGAGTAAACGACAACCAACATTTCCTTCTCCGTGGTATCATAGTTCTTCTGAGCTTGATTTAGTGTCTTGGATGCATAGAAGATCACATAACTTCTTCCGTCTATCTTCTGCCCTAGGACAGCTCCCACAGCGAAATCACTCGCGTCGCACATTATCTCAAAGGGGTGATTCCAATTTGGCGCCCTGATTATTGGTGCTGACACGAGTCTGTCCTTGAGCAACTGAAATGCCTTCTTGCATCCTTCGTCAAAGACGAATTCCACATCGTTGTGCAACAAATGAGTGAGCGGTTGCGCGATTTTCGCGAAATCCTTGATAAACTTCCTATAAAATCCCGCGTGACCCAGGAAGCCTCTAACTTCTTTTTGGTTCGTGGGGTAAGGTAACTTTGATATCACATCTACCTTTACCTTGTCCACCTGTATTCCTCTTTCAGAAACCACGTGACCCAGGACAATACCTTCAGTCACCATGAAGTGGCATTTTTCGAAGTTCAAAACTAGGTGCTTCTCCTGACATCTTTTTAATACTAGGTCAAGGCTGGCCAAACAGGTGTCGAACGAATTCCCGTATACGGTAAAATCATCCATGAATATCTCAATGCATACTTCAAGCAAATCCGAAAAAATACTCATCATACACCGCTGGAACGTTCCTGGTGCGTTACACAACCCAAACGGCATTCTTCGGTATGCATACGTACCAAAAGGGCACGTGAACGTGGTCTTCCCTTGGTCCTCCGGGTTAACGTAGATCTGGAAATAACCACTGTATCCATCAAGGAAACAAAAATACTGTTTGCTAGCCAATCTTTCTAACATCTGATCAATGAAAGGTAGGGGGAAGTGATCCTTCTTCGTGGCCTCATTCAACTTCCTGTAGTCGATGCACATCCTCCACCCCGTCACCAGCCTAGTGGGCACCAATTCGTTCTTGTCATTCTTGACAACCTGTATTCCAGACTTTTTGGGCACCATATGGACAGGACTGACCCACTCACTGTCCGGAATGGAGTAGATGATCCCTAGAGAGAGCAATTTCAACACCTCCTTCAGAACTTCCTCTCGCATGTTCGGATTCAGTTTCCGTTGTGCGTCTCGGTGAGCCTTCGCACCTTCTTCTAGACGGATGTGGTGCATACAGAGATCAGGGCTGATTCCTACTAAATCAGAGAGGGTCCACCCTATTGCTTTCTTGTTTCGCTTGATCACTTCCAACAATTCCTTCTCCTGTTCCTTGGTCAAGTTACTGTTGACTATCACTGGGAAGGCCTTATTCTCTTCCAAGTAAGCATACTTGAGGCCTGGTGGGAGTGTCTTTAGTTCCTTCCTCGTGTCATTCATCTCTTGGGGCAAGGGATTTTTTTCTGCAATATCAGGTAATGTTTTCTTCCCAGAACCAGGAGAATTCTCCATGCTAGCCACATGGGCTGATCCCCTTGACCGAGCTGACTCGGGATTTCTGCAAAACTCCATGATGGCCTCTGTTAGTTCCTCATCTGTCAATTCCGTTGTGTTCATTGCTGCACACCACCCTACAACTTCTCTGTCGATTAAATGGCTCAACTCCGAGTTGTCAATCTGTTTTTGTATCAATTCCGTCTCAAGATATTCTTGGACCAGGGGGTTAATAACATCTATAGCATACAAATTCTCAACATCTAATGGTCTTTTCATTCCCTCATTTATGCTAAATGTATATTTTTTCCCATTATAATCTAAACAAATTGTTCCATCGAAGACATCGATAATGGTCTTAGCAGTGCGCAAGAATGGTCTCCCTAAAAGCACGCCACTCGACTCAGCAGACTCATTATCATTCATTTTGATAACATAGAAATCAGCAGGATATAGAAAATCATGCACCTTGACTATGACATTTTCTAACACACCTTCAGGACAAATGCAAGTTCTATCTGCTAACTGGATTACCACCTTGGTGGCGACCATCCTAACCCCTGTTAGTTTCTTGTAGATCGAAAGTGGTAAAACATTTATAGACGCCCCTAAATCACACATAGCATGCTCGACTCTGATATCTCCTAGAGAAATGGGTAATGTGAACATACCTGGGTCTGTGCATTTCGAGGGCATCCTTCTCTTTTGTATCACAGCAGACACGTTCTCCCCGATCACAATTTTCCCGTCTGGCTTGGTCTTCCCTGCTATGAATTCCTTGATGAACTTGCTAAAGGCAGGCATCTTCAGGGCTTGCAAGAAGGGCAGGTTGATTTCCAGCTTGCTAAAAATCTCCATGAGGTCCTCTGTATCATCCTTCTTTTTCTTTGCTTCCCCTCGGTATGGAAACGGCTTTGCTCGCTTCACCGCATTCGTGGAACTCCCAGCCGGGGTTTCGCCAGCTTCCCTACTTCCTTCCTTACTTACTAACTCAGGCTCTGGATCTAGGAAAAATGGATCAGCTGCTCGAGGTAAAGATCCCCCTAAATCTCCTTTCTGGAGGTCATCCTGAACAGGAACTTCTCTGGGTCTAGGGCTATCTCCTTGAAACACCTGACTCTCCTTCCCTTTACTTGCCTGTGCGGGTACTTCTTCGTCGATCTCCAGTGTCGGTCCTTCATAGCCCCTCCCGGATCTCAAGGTGATGTGACTAATGTTTGCTCGGTCGGGTGGCTTGACCGTGGCAGGAAGTTTTCCTTCATTACCCCGCATTTCATTCAAAGAAACCGCGATCTGGGACAGCTGTTTTGCCATCATGTCCATGGCTGCTTTGTGTTCCGACTGAGCGTCTTGCAATTTGTGCACCACGTCGTTGTTGGAATGCAAGTTATTCTGCATGAACTGCTGTGAATTCACTAGGTCGTGGACCATGTCATCCAAACTCCTTTGTGGCCTGGAGTTGAATTGATTAGAATTTGATCCTTGACCTTGGTTCTGTCCTTGGGTTTGCCGATAGTTCCCCTGATTTCCTTGGTGGTTATTTAACTGGTTGCTAGACCCTTGATTCCCTTGGTGATTTGGTTGGGAACTCTGATAGTTCCCTTGGTTATTCCTCTGGTGAGGTGGCACATAGGAGCTCCCTGGATTGTTCTGATTCCTGTTTCCCCAATTAGTATGGTCTTGATTTCTGTACCCCAGTTGCAGTTGCCCCTCTTGATTTCTCCCCGACCAGTTGGACTGCCTCTCTGGAGGGTGTGCATAATTTGTGAGCTGCAGTGGGGGCGGCTGACTTTGATCATTGTCAGTCCATCTAAAATTGGGGTGAGTCCTCCATGGGGCCTCCTTTTGTCTTCCTTGGTTCCAACTTCCATCCGGATTCCAGCTTCCCATTGAATTTGCCTGAGCTTGGCACTCCCCTTCACAAGGTTGACCGTAATAAGGTTGAAGTTGCCTTTCCTCTGGACCAGGGGGTTTCTCATTTTCCGATGGAGCATGAGGGTTGTACTTCTCAATTGCATTCAACAGTGCTTTCTCCAATTTATCTATCCTGTCCTCCACTTTCTTGTCATCTTGTTCTGTTACTGCATTGGCCGATCCCCTTCTCAAAATGCTCCGCGGGTTATCATAGGCCTTCTTTGCCTCGATCAATCTTCCCAAAGTTTCTCTGGCTTCACTTGCTTTATTCTTGGTAAAATTTCCCCCGCTCGAGGAATTCATCAAGTCTTTTGATTCAGGGTTTGCACCTTCGTAAAACAGATAGTAAGTCTCTGCTTCAATCATCCTATGGTTCGGACAAGCATCCAACAGTCCCTTGAACCGGGACCAATAAGAGCTCAGAGACTCATCATATTCTTGCTTGCACTCCTGGATCTCCTTCTTCAAGGCATTTGTCTTGTTGGACGGGAAAAAATAATCCAAGAACTCCAGCTTGAAGTCCTTCCATGTGTTGATCGAGTCTGGTGGGAGCCTCAGCAGCCAAGTATTAGCCTCCCCTTTAAGGGCAAACGGGACTGCACGCAAACGGTAGTCCTCCTCAGTCGCCTCGTTGGGTCGCTTTTGAATGCTGCACAACTTACTAAACTCGTTTAGGAATTCGTAAGGACATTCGTTCCTTCGTCCAGAGAATGTGGGCAAAACTCCGAGCACATTTGTCTTGATATCAATAGACCTCCGGCGCGGGTTTGAGACTATGGCATGGGCGGGCTCACCGTCTAGATGCGCGGTGAGTGAACCTATCTCCGGATCGGGATCCACTAAATGTGCCATATTTGGGTCTTCCTCCTCCTCAGTCTCGGAATGCTCTGTTTCTGTGGACGACTTTGGGTCCTCTTCTCCTGACGAGTTCCACTCCTTCTCACTTTCTGATTCGAACGGAAACGGGTCTACTGTCCTTAACCCTGATCTGGTGGTGATAGTGGACGTAGACTCCTTGACCTGCCACTTGTATCGGCCGCTTCCTGACCCAGATGAACTAGCCCAACTTCTAGAATGGAAGCCCGTGTTCATAAACTGTCAAGAAAAACAAAATAACATAAATTAAACTATTTACACCAAATCCTCAAACGCAATAACAATTAACGCCATCCATCCCCGGCAACGGCGCCATTTGAAGCTGCTGATGTTTAGACTGTGTGCACAGTAAGGAATATCAAGCTTCCTAGATCCAGCGAATCCACTAGATCACAGGGTCTAGGAACTCACGGATCGTCGAAAGATCTCGGTCGTCGGACACACAGAATACCTCTTCAAAACCCTCAACCACGTATACTAAAATTAGCACAGGGAAGTAGGGATCGATCCCACAGAGATGAATGCGCAATAAACAGGTTCAAGGACTTCGGGAACTATTTTTGGGTTGGCTGCTGCCACGCAATTTGGGTTGAGGAAATTGAACTAGACTTGGAGTTGAAATCTGCTACGCTAACATCTAGATCTAGACAAAACAGAAATCATGCATATAAACTGGAACAACGGGACGATCACTAGATCTAAGAAAACTATTTCCTAAATTACCTAGGCCTGGGAAAACAACTGACGGTGGGGACCATTTACTGAAAAGGTAAAATACGGATGAAAAGCTGAAAAACAACTAACTAAAGTACTAACTAACAGCGACATCATCTTCTCCAACAATTTGCATAAAACATCCAGTAAAAACAGAGATAGGACGTGAATCGAAACAAGCAGACTGAATTTAAAGCAATAAAATCGAAGAACAATTTAACATGAGCAGATCTGCGACTACTAGACGAAGTAAAATAGAAAGAGAGCAGAAAACTCAAAATCATGCACAACTCGGTTTCCCCTGTTCAGATCCACACTTCGGATACTAAATCCACTCCGGATCCAAGCATCCGAAACAAACTCCGACCAAAAGTATATCCATAGCTACAGATTCGCCAAACAACCACCGATCAACAACAACAACACAGATCCACAACCTATTTCCCAGATCAAGCACATAAACATCCAAAACAGAGAATAACATTCAACTTCTGAAATTAAACCTCAAAGGCACATAATCAACGTAAATCAACACAAAATAACACCATCATGACATAAACTAAATGCATAGAATATCGGTAAGTAGCCAGCAACCAATCGACTTCGAAAACGTTGAAGTTCGACGGAATAAGAGTGCAAAAACTGAATGTAAACTGATTGTATCTTCGCCCTCCGTGAGGACGGTGTTACCACTAACTTTCTCCGAAGATGAACCCCTAACTACCCCCGAATTCCCATTTTTCCCAAGTGTGTGTAAGTGTGTGAGCTGAGAGCAAAATCATGTATATCTTGTGTGTTGCATGCTCCTCTTTATATAGGCGTAGAAGTGGGTCCAGCAGGGTGTGAATAGTCTTCGTTACCCTCGGCTTTGGACTTCCTTCGTCTAGCCATTTTTCTCTTCAACTCTGCTCACTTTACTTTCGCTAGTCCATTGCCTCCAGCTCTTCCTGGATCTAGCGATTCCTTCACACACCTGGCTTAAAAATTGCGTTAGACCCAGTAAAATAAAGTGTTTTTCACCATATAACCGATGCATGAAATTAGCCTTATCAAACGGTGAAAGGAATGTTTTTATCACGTATCTATATTACTTATTTATGTAAACTGTAATACTTTCTCTTATAACTTAGAGAACTCAACTTCCAAATTAATTTATAGATTTGGACTATTAGTGATTATGCTAAAGAAATGAGGCCTTGCTACAATATTATAGCCATTTAATTAAAGTAATAAGATAGTATTTATTTGTCAAATTTGTAAGTGGACCTTTGCGACGCATCGCCATATCGATTGGGGGTTTTTATTTTGTTTGAGTAATAAAATTATAAAGAGAATTAGGCGAAAATCCCATATTCTGGTTCAGAGATTTTACCACACGCCGCCGCCTCTACACTGCTGCGCCACACTAGGTTACGAATCAATTTCGAAATTCAATCTCTTTTTCTATTGGAAAATTGTTTTTCGGTTAGGTTTTCCCTTTGCTCTTCTCCATCTGCTGCTTACGTCGATTCGAGATAAAATTCCTTCAAAGGATTAAGAGCTACTGTGGATTTCATCTCTATTTCTGTTGGAAAATTGTTTTTTGGTTAGGTTTTGCTTTCCCTCTTCTCTCCCTGCTGTTTATGTGGATTCAAAATAAAATTACAATTT
This sequence comes from Salvia hispanica, assembly GCF_023119035.1. Taxonomy (NCBI): domain Eukaryota; kingdom Viridiplantae; phylum Streptophyta; class Magnoliopsida; order Lamiales; family Lamiaceae; genus Salvia; species Salvia hispanica. The sequence continues at coordinate 23,599,184 of NC_062970.1, read as the reverse complement.
TTTTTCGGTAATGTATTGCGATTGAGCTGGATCAACGTTAGAATTTAGCGTAATGATTATTGATTATTGAATTCATGTAGTTTAATTACTAGGTGCTTTAGGAATTCTTAGTTATCGGGGTCATTATTTGTGTTTTTTCCCATGGATTATCCTCAGGGAGAGCTTTAGCTGTATGGGTTTCGTTTATGAATTTGTTTCTTAGTTTCTATGATTTCTCATCTTCAGCTAGGCATGGATGAGGAAGGTCCAGTTGTTAATGTGAACCAGAGTAATGAGGAGAGAATCAGGCAGAAGAAAAAGGATAAGAAAAAAAGTGCCAAAAGCGAAGTAGAGGGTTATAATGTTGATACTGTGAAAGCAGCTCCAACATCTGAGAATCAATGTATTGCTGAACTGAACAAGGATCATAAAGGGGGCAAAGAAAAGAAGAAGAAGGAGAAGAAAAACAAGGGAGCCGATGATGCTAAGGCTGTCATGAAGAGTGGTTCTAGAAAAAGTGAATTAAATGTAGTATCTGGTGAGAATGGTGGTGGATTAATGATTGATAAAGCTAAAAGGGACGGGGAGAGTTCCAGTGGATTAGCACTGGATAATGCTGAAAGGAAGAGAAAACAAAGAGAGAAGAAGGACAAGAATGAGATTGTTGAGACACATGATACTGGCGAAGTAAAGAGGGGTGCGAGTATCAATTGGCAAGAGGGAGAAAATGCATCGGGAGAAGTGAGCGGCCAAGAAGTTATGAAAGAGAAGAAGAAGCAGAAAGTGAAGAGAAACGACGGTAAGGTGGGAGAGAAAGATGGAGATGTGATCCGAGGGGATAGTGAGAATTGCATGGTCAATGCCGCGGAGATTAGGAAGGAAAAGAAGGGCAAGAAAAAGAAGAAGAATGACTGTTTTGTCATGTCAAGAGACACTCATACTGACAATAAATCTGGTAAAGTTGGTTTATCTTTAAAAAGGCAGGAAAATGTGTTGTATGATGTTGAAGATCATACTCAATCAATAAATGAAGATGTTGCTACCAAGAATAATCATGAAAGGAAGAAAAAAAAGAAGCACAAAAAGAAAGAACACTACAAAGATGATCTGCCTCCTATTCAGCAAGAGCATGTAGATAGTGACACCAACAGTATTCTGAATACACTAGAAACACAAAAAAAAGAAGCAGAGCTTACCAACAAAAGGAAGAAAAAGAAGTCCAAACTTTCCGAAAATGGTTCTACTGATGAACGAGACAATGAAGATGGATATGCAAAGAAAGGGAAAAAGAGAAAGTCCAGTTTGGTGGTGAAAGGTTCAGATGATACTTTACCTAGCAAAAGTAATAAGAAAGTCCGATTTTCTGATCAAGATGAGGTATTTCCTCTCCCTCCTGAATCAAATACTGAGGAGGGTGGAAAGAAGGACAATCTGGTAAGAGCCAAGCGGTTCACACCTGAAGAAGATGAGATTGTGAAAGGTTCTGTTATGAAGTACATAGAGGATCACGAGTTAGGTGATGAAGGTGTGAACATGATCTTAAACTCTAGCAAGCACCCTGAACTGAAAGGTTGCTGGAAAGAAATAGCGTCTTCCATTCCATACAGACCATATAATGCTATTTATTATCGTGCTCGGATTTTATTTATGAGGTCTGAGAGCCGGAAATGGACTCAAGAAGAGTATGACATGGTTTTGAAATACCAGGAAGAGCATGGTAACAAGTGGAGGGCCTTGGCAGATGAACTTGGTAAACATACATGGCATGTGAAGGATACTTGGCGCAGGATAAAGTTACGTGACAGGAAGAAAGGAAATTGGTCACAAGAAGAGTATCAGAGATTATTCGATCTGGTGAATACTGATCTGCAATTGAAACTTTCTGAAGAGAAGAGGTCCAAGCATGGAATGTTGCGGGACAATATTGCTTGGACTGCAATTAGTGATGAGTTATCCACTCGAGCACAAGCGGCTTGCTGTTTAAAGTGGTACAATCAATTAACATCACCTATGGTAGCTCAAGGTGTATGGGCTGATTCAGATGACTATCGTCTGCTAAGTGCACTTTATAGCCTGGATGCAACTTGCATGGAAGATGTCGGATGGGATGATCTTATTGATACCAGAGATGGAGATTTATGTCGAAAGCGTTGGAACCAGATGGTTCTACATCTAGGTCACATTGGAAATAAATCATTTGCTGAACAAGTTGAAGTATTGGCTCAAAGATACTGCCCACATCTTCTTGAAGCAAGAGAAACCTGGGATAGCAAACCACGGGTTCCCTGATCTTCCCTTCTGTATCTGTGGAGTTTGAAGCCTGATGTCAGAAGAAAATCACCTCTGAAGGTTTTTGTCTTTCCATTTCTCTCTAGTCTCAATGGTTCTTGTATGCTTGTCTGTCATCTTTTTGTTTCAGCCTCGGAAAATCCTACATGCAATGACATATATGGAAATTTTTTCGCCTGCATTTAAATTCTGTTTGTTGTCTAATCATATCTTTGCCTATAGAAAATCAACTTTCAGTGGATTTGGGTAAGGTGTGTAATCAAATAATAACTAATTTACAGTAATAACTAATAACTAATATCAATTTTGTATGTTAAAATATCAATACAAAGACATAAATTTATCAATCTTATTGTGTTGATAAACTTATGTCTTTGTGTTGATATTTAAATTTACATGTTGTATTGATATGATTATGTCTTTGTGTTGATAATTTTAATACACAGAATTGAAAGTTATTAGTTATTACTGTAAATTAGTTAGCACACTAACGCAACCCGATGGTATAATCTTTATCTTTTTAGGTGAACCAATATTATGATGAGTTCGTTAGGTTAGTAGTTTGTAATTGAGGACCCTGCTTATTCAAATTTCTATTTTCTGGTGAAACTTTATTTTGAGTTACATTTCTTGGTAAAATTTTAGTGATGTTTACTGTAAGGAAATTGGAGGAATGTTTTCACATGATTTGCCACTTGCCAGAAGGAAATTTTTGTAACCATTTCATGCTGAACTCAACATGTGGTATGGAACTATCAGTAGCTAATGAATGATATTATGTACAAATGTTGATTGAGTTAATGCTAAACCCATAATCAATTGCAGCATTAAATTTTACTTTAAAGAGAGTAAGTAATTCTGAAATCAATGTATCATAATGTGGGAGAGATGACTGAAAACATAATTAATGCTACGGTTACGAAATTCATTATTTACTGGATTCAAAATTTTATGCCTCTGTTGAAATTTAATTGCATAGGAACCTGAAATTAAACAGTAGTAATGTAACTCATACTTCAAATGGTATTGCACAAATTGACAACCACACCATATGATTTAGTAACTATTAATTTTACCTGGACAAATAATGATGCACCATAGTTTTCAGTTGTACCCTTCACTCCATGTTGGTCTTACTTAATGTTTCATTTCATGAATATCCTTAACAGCATTGAGATAATGTACTTGTCATGTAAAATGATAGAGACTATATCATGTCATATACACAGTTGGTTACAAATTTTTAGATGATCCAAAATTTAAAAAAAATTGAGTACTTTTGGAATATTTGCAGATAAATTATAAATCCTTAAACTGCAATATACATAGCCTCTTGCTTGTTGCTTACATTGCTCAGTTCTGTTAAAGATTTTCACAAGATCCACTATAGTCCGCATGCACTGTTCAAGAACATGCTTATTGACATAAGAATTGGATACCAGCAATATATTTTAGTTCTGTAATTTTTCGTAGAGTATGTTTGATAACGTGATTAACAATCAGGACCTAGGTGTCTGTATCTAAATAGAGAGAGCCATGGTTATGATTTACCTGAGTGTTTGGCACCTATTGATTTTTTATCTAAAACAATCATAGTTGCTTGCTATTTCAACCGTTGGATCAACTGACAGATCGATGGTGCACTGCAGTTTACAAAACATTATATACGTTTTTACTTCCTTAATAAATAGTTACTTAACTGCACTATAAGACATTCAAGAAACAAATTTTCACCATAGCGACCTCTTCCATCTTGCCCTCATTCCTTCTCATGCCCCTGAATGCTCCAATGGAGATCAATAACAACAACTGCAGTGCCATTTCTCATCCTACTGGCTTCTCCAATATGAACCTGAAGCAAGAAATCCTAGATGATGACTTTGGCATGGGAAACTTCTCGTCATCAAAAGGTTACCTTCAAGATTTCCAAGACCTTGAACAGCTTCCAATGACTGCCTCATTGTGTAATTGGGATACTGGGATACATGCCAATGGCTTTGATCCATTTGCTTCCTTTCCCAATGGCTCTGTTACAGATTTTGGTTTATACAGGTACAAGCCTTATGAGGAAAATGGCAGCATGCTTTCAACCATTCAGGACTTCCAGGCTGGTGGATTCTTGAGCTTTCCAGACTGGAAAGGTTCGTCAATGGTAACTAAAACAACTTCTGAATTCAATTCAAAGCCTTTATGCTTTGCGGTTCCCGATGAGAGATCTTGTGTGACTGGAGATGATCTTGGCTACCATAACAAAGATGGCAATAAAAGCAACAGAACCATAGTTCATGGCAGTAATAGCAACATCAATGAATCTTTGTCGACCAAATCGTCTGTTAGGGCCATAAAGAAGTCCAAATCAGCCAAGGAGCAGTGGACTGCTGAAGAGGACAGGTGAGAATAACCTTTTGTATCTATTTTTATGAATTGTTTAACTGTTTGAGGCTTGAGTGCTTTACTATGTAATCTGTAGACTCTTGATCCATCTGGTGGAGAAATATGGTGTGAGGAAATGGTCGAATATTGCCCAAAAGCTGAAAGGAAGGATAGGCAAGCAGTGCAGAGAGAGATGGCATAACCATCTGAGGCCTGATATTAAAGTTGGTTTGAATTATCCTTAATTTTACTGTTTCTTGTTCGTTAATATTTCTTAAGTTATGTTTTCATGCATTCATACGTCAATAACTATATGATGACCATAGTCTTCTACTAACTTTATGTTCAGCCAAATAATCCAATGAATCATTGCTTACTCTTTTTGTCCAATTCAGAAGGATGTATGGACTTTGGAAGAAGACAGAACACTGATTGAGGTTCATTCTCTAGTGGGGAACAAATGGGCTGAAATTGCAAAAAGTCTTCCCGGAAGGACTGAGAATACCATCAAGAACCACTGGAACGCAACAAAAAGGAGGCAATTCACCAGAAGAAAATGCAGGACCAAGTGGCCTCGGCCTAGCTCCCTCCTCCAGAACTACATCAAGAGCCTCAACTTTTAAAAAGGGGGTAGCAGGAGATCGAAAAACATCCAACTGCCGGCTACTGCTGATCACGGAATTCTCAGCAACAGTAAAATCACCACACCGCAGGAGATGGACATCAAAAGCCTCGATGACCACATGGTGCAGGACTACGGCTTTGACAAGATCCACAATCTCAAATTCAGTGATGATGATAGCCTTTTTACTGGGAGCAACATCGACATGTTGATGGACGACGTTCTGGTTGGCCTTCCATATGAAATTGATGATGGACAATGTTTTGATGCTGGGTTTCCACTTGATATGCCTCCATTGATGAAGTTTGGAGTGAAGGAAGAGATTAATTCCCATGGGAATGCATGAAGATGAAAACTTAATAGGATTAACACTTTTGTGTGTGAACAGTAGTTTGTTATGTCCGAAATAAGAAATTTAAAATAGGGGGATGACAATGAATTCTTATTGTTTTTATCTATATATTTAGTTTTATAGAATAAAAGGTAGTTTGCCCATAAATGAATTTAGTACTTGGGCCATCAAAATAAAGCTATTAGTAGGGCAGTGGAAAAATATCGAAATACCGACCTGATAAGTCATATTCTAAGCCTTGGTTACTGGTCAGTATGTCGTGAAATGCATTTATTATCTGCAAAACAGTTGCTTAAGTGTGCAGGATTAAAGGATCCAAGTCAGTAGGAGACGATTCAGGTGATGCAAGTGAAAAGGGCGCCAGAAGGGTGCGATACTGACCAGGATGCATGCCAGAGAAAAGGCTCGAGATGGAGAAGGAGGATAGCTGGGATGATCATTGACAAGGGAAAAAAGTTCAAAACGCGGGAGAAGTCTACCCTAAAAGCAAGGGCAAGCCTCCCTATAAAAGAAGCCACTTGGAGAGAGAGAAAGAGTTTTTGGATAGACGCCTCCTAAGAGTTTGGTTCGAAGTTCTCGGTTCTCAACACACTTAGTAGAATTCTCTCTAGAAGATCAGTTCCTTCAGCATTATCCCACCTCTCGTTCCTCGCCACAGCCATGGTCACTTGACGTCGAAGAGTTTGCCGGAGAAGTCATCAGTCCGCCGTTCCAGCCAGTTATCGTAGCAGTGTAGTAGTATCATCGCCCGGAGTGACACAAACAATCTTAATCGCTTTCCTAGTTTAAAGTTTACTTGTTTTCATCGTTAGTTATTTGCAAACACTCATCGTTGTGCTCTTTTGAAGTACTTTGTTATTTTCCAACTTTTACATTATGAAGTTTCTATTTCGCATGTCACTTTGGTTCGAGTTTGCTTCATTCAAAGTTGTAGCTATGTTTAGTCAAGTTTTCGTGCATGAGTTTCTTTTCTGCGCCGTGATTACCACCTTGCATGTCAGTCAGTAGAAGTAAAGTTGCAGTTTCACTGTTTAATTTAAGTTTGAGCATTTAAATCGATGGATCTTAAGTTTGAATTTGTGAATCTGAAGTTCAGTCATGGTGTTTGTGTTTATCTGATCTATTCTGTTAATACTTGGTGAAGAAGAAAACGTAAAATCAACTTTAGTTTGAACCACTTTACTTTTAAATACTTTTGCTTTTGTTCCCTACTTTTCAGATGTACTGCCCAGACCTGTCAAAGAACTACCCAGCCACCAAATATGCCTTGCAGTCTAAATTTCCCCTTTTAGTAACTGTTTACTTTTCATATGCCTCTGAGACACATTGTCCCCTATTTTCATGAACACTCCCACATGTCTGTTATTTTCACGCCTACTAGTCAGTAGAGTACCACCTTTATTTCCTGTTTAGGTAAAATCTCAACCCAAGCGTGGTAGCTAACCAAAACACCCAGGAAAGTCACCGCAGTTATCAAAACGTGTCCATGCTCGTGGGAATCGACCCTTACCTCCATTATACTAATCAGTAGAAATGGGTTGAGGAAACTTGTTTGAAGCCAGGTCCCGGTTATAGTACCAACGACTCAGCTGGGTCGGGAATCTCTTCCTGATCGGTTGGATACACTCCAAATTACATACGAAAACCATCACAACACTCGAAAGAGTGGGGAAACCTCTGGTCCGTCACGACCTTATCGTACCGAAAAAATATCAAAAATACCGAATTTTTCGGTACGGTATGATATCTTACCGAAAGATTCCGGTAAGATAACGGTATGAATTTTCAAATACCGCGGTATACCGCTGCATACCGAAATTCGATATATACCGTAAACTAAGGTATATACCACAAAATATAAACAAAATTATATATAAAATATATTTTTAAATTATAAAATCTATTGTGAAATATAAATATAATTATGATAAATTATATTTAATTTATTTTTAAAATTATAAAATATAAATAATATTCTAAAAACTCTAATTTTCTATTTTAATTGATGTTGAAAAGTCCGCAAACGTAAGGTATACAGAACTTCGGTACGGTATACTGAAAATGAGATACGGTATCGGTATGGAAATTCATCATACTGAAAATAAGGTATACTGAAAACTTTGGTAAAGTAAAAGTATGACTTTTTCGCATACCGTATTTACGGTAAGGTATACGGTATGGTGGTTTCGATACGGTATATCGTACCTACCCACCCCTACCTATTAGTAGCAAAAACCGTGATAAACACCTTGTACTGGCAAGCAGCATACAACAATGGTTGATTTTCTAGTCTATTCTACCAACAGAATCATCAACAAAACAAAACAAAACAAAACAAAACAAAATTTTGATCCAGCACTAAAACTTCAAGCCGTCTTGGGCTTCGGCTTAATGCGCTTCACTCTCGAATACAAGAACACTCCAGCGAGGGCTACTCCAGTACCTGCACCCAGACAACGTACATTCGAGATTCAGTTTTTTCAAAGATCACATCAACTATTTCATTTTATCTGTCACCCAACTCCTAAGAAAGATTGGTTGTACCTAGGGAGTTGATAGGTGAGACGGGTGTGCGGAAGAAGAGAACCGAAGTGACAATTACCACCACCCGCTTAACACAGTTGCCCACAGAATGAGTGACAGGAGATACGCGCTGCAAGATCATGTACGAGACCTGCACACACAACTCTCGTCAGAACTTGAACAAAACATAACCTTCAACACAAAATTTTGAATAGAAACTTCGATATAAGATACGTGTCAAACTAAAACATGACCATTTTGCCAGTCTCACACACAGCACAAACACATCAATGCTAGGTTGACTGTAACAATAATCATCAATGCTAATCAATAAGGAAATGCCATAGACATAACCAGAAGCATAACAATCAAAAGGGAGCCCTAGCACTTTCGGTAAATTTAGGTTCGAAAATCTTCTAGCGTATAAAAAGATCTTCCATAACGAAACTCAGTGCATATATGCCAAAAATCATCACTCTTCCATCAATAAGCCTATTCTTTCACCATATCACCTTATCTTAATAACCACATTTGTAAAAACTAGAAACATATACACTAAACCACACACGTATAACACAATTACATACTTAACAAACTACTACAGATTTTACTCAGCCCCCCACAAATTGGCATCCATCAACTAAAATGCATTTCCCACAATGCTAAGCGTAAAAGTTTAACAATAGACAGTAGACATGACATGTAAATATAAGCATATGACTTTGATGAAGAAAATGCTATTGATGTGAAAAAATATCTTCTAATAATGACTACCTGTTGATATGCATGGAAGCACAGAGCTGCAATGAGAGACCTAGTGTAAAGCTGATTGACATTCACCCCCTGCCAATAGAAAAGAAAAAAAATAACCGTTCTCATAAATAAACGTCGTTAGCCATGACTAGCAGAAATTAATAATAATAAATCGCTACTAAAGAAATGCAGGTTTCATATTACGTAAAAGAAAGTCAGGCTTTCTATATTTACTTACAGTAGCCTGAAGGTATGAGGGTGTAAGCTTGAAGCCTTCCATGAAAAAGGCAATAGGTGCCATCAAGAAGAAGGACATGATGGTAATTATTGAGAACAGAGTGATATTGTCTAAGGAATCCTGCATGAAGAAAAATTGATATGAAGCACCATTTTGGGAAAAGCTGACAGAAAGTATGTAAAATATCTACTACAGTATTTTTTTCAACAAGCACACGTAGATACTGAAAAAGCATAATTTCGGTGAAATCACACCAGCAGAAATTTTGAACAAATTGTAAAAGCTCACCAGAGGTACTAATCAGTTCACTATAATATTACATAACCTTCTTCAGAACTGGAAAACATACCTCTTTCTTAACCAAATACAGCTATTCAAGTAGAAAGCATACCTCTTTCTTTACCATAAACTTTTTGCTAAGGACATTTCGCGATTGATTAGTCAAATTTGAGGCCATAGCACTCCAAAAGCCAGCCCTAAGAAAATGAAGATAGTGCAAAGATTGTGAGTAAATCACAAACTAAGAAATGGATTAGCAGATAATTTTGGACAAAAGGCAATGGCAAAATTAATTAGTGATTTTTAGTAATATGTTAGTGTGATTCTTTACCAATTAAAAGAGGCCTCAGTCATCGATGCCAAAGCTACTCCACCAACAATTGGCATAAGCGACGAAACTACCCAGAGTGTGGGAAACTGCCCAAACAGAGGTACAAAGCAAAGTATTATATAAACTGCATAGTCCAAACATAAAAGAACACAACCAATGCAACAGGCACCTATATTACAATTTACATATCATTAGTTTACAAGCAAAAGTCAAAAACTTTTACAAGATACCAGAATTAAGAACATTACATGTTGAAAACCAGTAACTATCTTACCAACCGTGTTCATCCAAGAAAATTCTTCCAGGATATGAAATAGCAATGTTACACAAAATTAATAGTTATAATACCAATATTCATACATTAACATGTGACCTATTCCTGTATCGTTATACAAGTTTTCCATTTTCCATATGCCATTAAGTGAAAAACTTTGTCAAGCTTCGCAAACACATTTATGCTACAACTGGGAATCCTTGAACAGATTTTTGAGAGCACAGGGATGTCTCACCTCTCCCAAGAACATGGCAGAGAGGACCACAGAGAAGAAAGGCTCCATGGCTTTGATTGTATGAGTGAATGAAACTGCAACTTTGCCAAGGCTCATATTCGTGAAGAGATTGCCTAGTGTATGAACCATTGCTAATGGAAGAATTGCAGCAAGCTGTCAAATTTGGACCCATGATCATAATTAATCCAAGAAGTAAACTGATTTCAATTTATCCAACAAGTGTTCATGAAGTACCTGGGATCCACTGATATTAGGCCGCTTATACAGATTTAAAGTCCACATTGTAAGAACAAGCACACTTCCGACCGCAAATTGCACAAGGGTTACCGTCATCGGGTAGTGAAAAGCTTTGAGAACCTAACAAAAAGCACCATCATCATCATCATCATCATCATCATCATCGCTTACACTAGTAACACCATACTCAACAATGAATTTAGATGATATCTGATTTCCACAAGCTCAAAGTTCTGTATGAAATAGTCATCATCTCAAAATTTCGCCACTCATTTAATGACAACACCAAAACATTGCACCATCCCCTAAAAAAGGGAAAATGAATACACTCTGACATGAGATGCTTTAAATCTGAAAAGAGTTTTTTCAAAACTGTGATACTAAAATTGTACTCAACTGCATACAATTCTAATTTCTAAGCCAACTTAAAAATAAAACAAGAATTGTTTGTTAATTTAAGCCACATTCTTCCTAACTCTGATTCATAGTATTAGTATAGACACAAATAACCACAAGACATGAATCTAAGATCCTTCCTGGAATCACTTCAGTTTAAAAAGATCAAAATAGACCACAAGACATGAATCTAAGATCCTTCCTGGAATCACTTCAGTTTAAAAAGATCAAAATAGACTAAAAGTACATTGCGTTATAACTATTAAACTCTTTCTACTCTACTCTAGAAAGGCATCCTAAAAGTACTTAAAACATTCGGGTAAATCACTTCAACATGAATCGAAAAGGCATAAAGGCACAATGCACCCCTAACAACTAAATCAAATCATAGCGGGAAAAAAAAACTCACTTTCTCAGTCAGTTAATGTTCAATTAAAGTATTTTTTATAAAATTTATAGAAATGAAAAAGGAGAATAGAGAAACAAAAGAAGTGGAGTACCTGTTTGTTGTAGATGTTGAAGTAGATGTTAAAGAGGTACCAGAGGCCGAACAGACTTCCGAGCACCAGCGTATCCACGGCGGAGCTCTTCGGATTCGGGATCTCGGTCGGCCCAGCGTTATCAGGTGTTGCCCGAGCCAAAATTCCATCAGATTGGGGCCCGGACAGGGACAGCCAGCTGTTGTGGTTCAGCGAGCACCAAATCGAGTTGGATTTTGGCCTTGGGGCGGAGGTGGAGACAAGAGGGGCAAAATGGAGGTTTCCATTGGGAAGGGTGCGGGGACGGGTGGACAGAGAGAGAGAAGGGGCAAATGTGATAGCAGCGCTCTGCATCTTCTTCTCTCAGATCAACGGAGGAGTAAGGCCAACGTTGGAGGCTCCGTCGACAAGAAAAGGGGTTTGTATAATACACGTCAGGGATATTCTCGGTATTTTGTATTGCGAGTTCTGAAATTAACTCTCTCCCAAACTTATATTGAATATATTTTTATTTTTATTTGTAATTGTAATACTCTTTCCGTTCCATAAAAATAGGCTAAATTCTTTTTTCGTTCATCCCAAATAAATAGTTCACAACGATAAATGTATGGAGTTACCTGTTAATCTTAGTTATGCCACTGTTAATAGTTGTGAACCAGTTTGGGAGATACCTGTTAACAGTGGGATGGAGAGACCATAAGAGCATCCACAGTGCCGGCTAGCCAACCGGCTAGCCGATTCGCGTCGCTAGCCGATCGGCTAGCCGAACCATTGCAAGCGGTCAGCCCGATATCGGCGAGAAAATCGGCGTGGGCTAGCCGATTGGCTGGCGTTGGCCGATGCGCTGGCCGCCATTGTGGCGTGCCGATCGGCCAGCGCCCTTTTTCGTTTTTTTTTTTTAATGTTTGAAAACCTATATAAACGCGATTTTAATTTCATTTTCATTTGCACCACTTGTTTTAACGAGTTTTCTCTCTCTCTAAATTTCTGTACAAGAGCATCATCGAGCGATGAGTAACGCGGGTGGTAGCAAGTGGTGGTAGTGGTGGGGATGCTTGAGGAGTACGAACGACGGATGAACGAGGCTATGGAGGCCTACATGAACCGCGAGATGGAGCGGTACATGCGAAGGGTGGAACAGCAGGCGATACTCCTCGCCCTCCACCGGTTGTCCACCGCCGAGCTATGATGATTGATCGGGATCACGTAGCTGCACATCAGCGGCTATATGACGACTACTTCGCCCTGGACCCGCGGTTTCCGCGCAAACATGTTCGGGCGGCGTTTTAGAATGCGCAGGGAGTTGTTTATGCGTATCGTTGACGAGTTGGAGCGTCGATATCTTTATTTCCGCTTCGAGGCACGATGCGCGGGATGTTAGGCGGCATAGATTGTATGCATTGGGAGTGGAAGAAGCTGTCCGACTGCCTGGAAGGGGCCTACACGACCGGCTACAAGTAAAAGAATCCCACGATGATCCTCGAGGCCGTAGCTATTACCGGCTGTGGATCTGACATGCGTATTTTGGGGTAGCCGGGTCGAACAACGACCTCAACTCGTCGCCCTCTTCAACGAGAAGTGTCGTAGGGCATCGGCCTAGCCGTTTCAGGCATGATATGTGCTACTACTTGTGCATGAGATATACCATAGGTGGCCCGTCTTTGTGAAGACGATCGTGCACGCGGCGGATGACAAGAAGGCCTACTTTGCGGAACGACAGGAGTCGGCGCGCAAGGACGTGGAGCGCGCATTTGGTGTGCTCCAGTCTCGATGAGCGGCAATTAAGGGTCCAACGCGTTTGTGGGATGTCAAATGCGTTTCCCAAATAATGTACGCCTGCATTATCATGCACAACATGATCGTCGAAGACGAAGGCGTACAACTGACTAGTTGTACGCCTTCAAATGCATCTCTCTTGGAGTCGTCTGGGTGTGTTCTATATACCAACGCATGGATTGATCTGTGACTTCAAATGCATACTCCCTCCCGTCCCACAAAAGATGTCACACTTGTGGGACGACACTGAATTTTAGGAGGTTTTGTTTTGTGTGTTAAATGGAGAGAGAAAATATAATTTTTATATTCATGTGAGAGAGAACTTTTTCCAAAAAGAGAAATGTGACATCTTTTGTGGGACAAACTAAAAAGGAAAGTGTGACATCTTTTGTGGGACGGAGGGAGTACAATTGTTTTAATCTTGGGCCTAGAGGAAAATAGTACTCCCTTCGTCCCACCAATAAGTGTCCCATTTTGTTATTTTCATCCATCCTCCAATAAATGTCCCATTTAATTTCTTACTACTTTTGGTAATGGACTACATTCCACTAAATTTATTTCACTCACATTTCAATATACAACTAATATATAAAAGTAGGACCGTATTTTCCATTCACTTTCTACTACATTTCTTAAAATTAGTGCCCGGTCAAAATTGGCCTTGTATTGGGGGACGGAGGGAGTCCTATACTATATCTTCTTTAATAGACTATTGTCGTAAACCTTTATAGTCTAGCCTGACCAAAAAACTTTGCATTCAGTCATATTCTCCGTTCTCGTCTTCTCTCCAATAGATTATGTACCTTTTCGAGCAACGATATATCTTTAGAACATGCATTTGTTTCTTGCACTTATAAAAAGTTGTTAGACATACGATTCAATTTCAGCAGATGCTCCTCCATAAATTGGCATAATTTGACAGCTCGGTGAGACGTTGATATTCGAACTTCATATTCAATAGTCGAGCATTTGTTGACAACTCAAAATAATCATACCCTGCCCACAAATCAGACTTAGATGCTTTTAACAATTTATATAACTGTTGCGACTCATTAATGGGGATCTGCATATATGTAGGCAAAACATATTGCCAAGGGTTGTAAGTGCCTGATTAAGGTCCAGCTTTGCACTTTATGCTGCAATTCACTAAGGCTCCATTTGGTACACGGAATCGAAATTGAATTGGAATTGAAATTCAATGGAATTGAATTGGAAGGAATTGAATTATACTACCTCCGTCCCACATTAAGTGTCACATTTAGTGTGTGCGCGGGTTTAAAAAAATTTAAAGAAAAGTGGATTGAATTGGTTGGTGTCTGATACGCTCGGATTTTGCACTATTTTAAGGCCGTTATTTGGTCCGTTTTTAATGTCAAAGTCACTCTACACGTACATTATTAGCATATTTTGTCTATTTTGGTATTTTGACGTGTTTTGTGAGAAACGTGCATAATTGAGCCGAAAAAGGAAGCCAAAAGGCAAAGTCTGGAAATCTGGAGTCAGACGGCGACCGGCCATCGCCGGCGCCCGACGGGCAGATCAATGCAGCGGTCCGCCTCGAAAAAATACGCTTGGAAGAGAAGTCTCGCCCGGCGACCGCGGGAAGTCGTGCGGTGGTTTGCCGCCGAGGAAATAGACTCTCTGGACTCCAATGCGGCGACCGCCGGAGAAAGGCGGCGAATCCGAGATTTCCTAGATTTGCTCCAAGATTTACCATATTTTGAAGATCTTTTCTTTCTCCAACAAGGATTGGCTTTCCCCTATAAATAAGACCTCAAGCTTCATTAAAAAGAGAGAGCTTCTACTTGCAAAACAATTCATAGAGATCAAGAGCTAGAGTACTTCACTTGTGCAAGGAGTTGGAGAAGGATTTCAAGAACATCAAGAACGACAAGGATTCAACCAATGGGTTTTATTTGCTTTAGTTTTATGTTCAAATTGTCTTCCCTTCAATCTATGTGTTTAGCTTATTTCAAGAACATCAAGAACGACAAGGATTCAACCTAGGGATGTGTTAGTAACGACTTTGGTTATACAATTCCTTTTTCTATTTAATATCCGTTTTGTTTTTACTTTGTTTCTTCCCTAAGTAGTTTCGATGCTACATAATTGAGTGACACAATCTTGCATGATTTAATATAGCTTGCTTCATAACTGTGACAGAGTTCTAGCGAGTTAGATTCACTTTGTAGACGGTACAGTTAGCTTCTCTTAAAACGACACTGTTAATTGAGAGTGAGGTCTTTTCAAGGGTCTTAGGAGCTTTATGGAGTTACATGTTATGATTGATAACCCTAATTTTGTAATCAACGTTTGCATCGCATGAGCATAAGTTAGGTGACTCGTTCTATCAAAGTAATAACTGTGCTAGGGTATTGTAGTTTGGAACTTGTATAACCATAACTGTGAACACACATCCCTGGGATTCTCTTATCTCTATCGATTATCTCCGTGTTTTATTTGCATTTAGTTGTTATATGCTTTTTATTGTTTTTAGTTTTCAAAAGTTTTTCCAAAACCTACTGCTTTTCTAGATAGTAATTGAGTCTTAGTAGAGGATAGACACTTTGTGTTTGCCTTCCCCGTGTTCGATATCCGGTACTGACCTTTGGCTATACTATATATACTCTATATACTTGCAGGTTTATTTAGTGCTAAAAAATAGTGCATCAAGTTTTTGGCGCCGTTGCCGGGGAAGACAATTCACTTTGGAGTGATATCTTCAAACGGATAATTTTACTACTTTTGAATTTAATTGCTTTCAGTTTTTATTTTTAGTTTTTAATTTGTTTTTGTTTTTGATTCTTGCAGGTTTTGTATGCGAACACGCTCTGGGAAGGACAGCCTAGAACCGCTCAATTTAGAACTTGAAAGAACTCGTAGGAAAATAAGGAGTGAAAAAGGATCAGGATCGATGGGTGACAAAACGGAACTCGAAAAATTGCAGGAGATGGTCAAGATGTTGATGGACGAGAGAGATGCGGAAAGGGCAGCCCGCGAGGCTTTGGAAAAGAAGAACAAGATGTTAAACCACCCTTATTTCACCACATTCATAAGTTTGCACATAAAAGAGTTTAAGAGTAAAGCCCACCTCGACTGCTTAGATTTCAAGTATGTTCTTTACTTTGTTATCCTGCTTTGCAACCGAGGTTTCACCTTTTAATCACATAGGCCTATATCACAAATCTGATTCAACACAAACTCCTAACTCATGCATGTCTCAACGCTTTCCCTTTTCCCATCGATTTATCTTAACGTCATCAATCAAGGCCATATTCATCACATAAGTTCCATTCGCATCTCAACTCTAGATCTAACATCAACATATGTCACACAAGAGTATTTTGCCAACATACACACAACACGCACACACACACGCCACACACACACACACACACATGCATACATATTTCCATATCCCCTTTATCCCACTTTCACTCAAACAAGATGCATGAGGGTTCAAGAATACCGATTAATCGGTTAGAAAGAAAAGGAATCGAGTAGAAAGAAGAAGATTAATATGAGAATACCTTTTTGACAAAAACGAACGGTAGAAACGAAGTAAAGACTTGGTTCTTCAAAAATCTTGAGGCTCAAACTCTAATTCTTCTCAAAGGATGAAGGATTAATGGAGTAAAGTAGAAGAAAATTGAGAGACAGTGGAGAGAGGGAGGGGACGAAAATTTGGGGTAGGGGGCAAAAATTGTGATGGCTAGGGTTAGGTTTTTGGCTTCTTATTTATAGAGTTCAATAAGATCTTTAGGTAAATCAAATAGAATATTTGGTAAGATTTGATTCCACACAATAAAATATTGTGGAGTAGGGAAGAAGAAATAGCAAAATGAACTAGGGCGTCAAGACATGAAATTTTCGAAATCTATGACTTCTAATTAGCCAAGATTTCGTTTGTTTATTTTACGGAGTAGAATAAAATATCACGGAGCAAAATAAAAATAAGAATTCTCCCAACTAGGGATTGGAAATAGGCGTGTTCTATGCCTTTTAAATAAGGCATGAAATTTTAGTATTAACTAAAATAAGATATGGCAAGATCTCTTGAGGTATGGAAAGATTTGATAGAATATTTAAATTTTAGGTATGGAAGGAAATCAAATAAGGAATCAATTAAGCAAGCAAAATAATACTTCCTTCCCAACATGAGTGATTTTCGAAAATCACTAATAAATAAGGGGGTGTCGATTTTCTCATAGAAATAAGGAATAAATTGGATTTTGGATTTTATTTGGATAAATATTCCAAGAATTAAATTAAATCCGGAAAAATAGAATTCCCTCTCCAAAGAGTGAAGGGGTTCGAAAATCTCAAGGATTAGGTGGCTTGTATTTATGGAAATTTTCCCTAATGTTCTCACTCACCCTTAAACAATTAATTCACCTCATAAATTAATTAATCACATGCCACATCATATAATCAACAAGTTTGACTTTTTCAAACTTCCAACGCAACCCTAAACTCGACTCGGTCAAAGAAACTCATGCAATTGATTCATCCATCAATTAATTCTCGTCTCCCACGTCATAAATAAAAATTCTAGGGCTCTAAAATTAGGGTTCGAAAATTCGGGATGTTACATCCTACCATTTTTAAAAGAAATTTTGTCCCGAAATTTGGTGCCTTTATGGAAAGAGTTACGGGTATAGTACCATCATCTTATCCTCAAGCTCCCACGTGGCTTCTTCGGGCCCGTGGTTTCTCCATTGTATCTTCACGAAGGCAGTAGATTTATTTCTCGAGGTTTGGACCTTTCGATCCAAGATCATCTGGGGTTGTTCCTCGTAGCTCAGATCCGGGTTTATGGCAACTTCCTCGTAGCGAATCACATGGTTTGGATCGAATACGTATTTTCGCAACTGCAACACATGAAAGACGTTGTGCACATTCCCAAGGATGGGCGGCAGCGCTAAACGATAAGCTACGGGTCCTACTCCTTCAAGAATTTCGTACGGTACGATAAAACGCGGTTTCAGTTTCCCTTTAACCCCAAAACGCGTTATCTCTTTCGACGGGGATACCTTGAGGAAAACTTTATCGCCAGTGTGGAACTGTAAGTCCGTCCGTCGGACGTCGGCGTACGACTTTTGTCTGTCCTGGGCTTCTTTCATCCTTGCGCGGATCTGTCGAACAATTTCGACCATCTCTTTGACTGTATCGAGTCCAAGTGCCCTTCGTTCGCCAACTTCATCCCAATAGAGCGGAGATCTACACTTCCTCCCATAAAGTGCTTCATACGGCGCCATGCCAATCGTTGCTTGAAAGCTGTTGTTGTAAGCGAATTCGATCAGAGGGAGTGCGGTCTCCCAACTTCCGCGTCGGTCGAGCACCACGGCTCTTAGCATATCCTCGAGAGTTTGTATCGTTCTTTCGGATTGTCCATCGGACTGTGGGTGAAAAGCCGTGCTAAAGTTTAAGCGTGTTCCAAGCTCGCGCTGTAGACCAATCCAAAACTTCGAGGTGAACTTCGGGTCACGATCAGACGTAACCATCACTGGGACTCCATGTAATTGCACGATCTCTTGAATGTAGATCCGAGCTAGACTATCCCATCCATGGGTCACGAGAATCGTATGAAGTGCGCACTCTTGGTAAGTCGATCTATGATCACCCAGATCGCGGTGTTCCCTTTTAGGGTCCTTGGCAACGCCGTCACGAAATCCATGGCGATGTGCTCCCATTTCCACTCGGGTATCTCAAGCGGTTGTAGCTTCCCGTACGGTCGTTGGTGTAAGGCGTTCACCTGTTGGCAGGCTAAGCAGCGCTTCACAAATTGTGCGACATCCCTCTTCATGCCGTTCCACCAAAAGGACTTTTTCAGATCCTGGTACATCTTTGTACTCCCGGGGTGAGCAGTGTATGGGGTTTCGTGAGCTTCACTCATGATCTCGTTCTTGAGTCCTTCGTCGTCCGGCACGCACAATCTCCCTTCAAAGGTGAGAGCGTTGTCGGAAGCCTCGCTAAAACTTCCGGATTCACCGGTCCTTACTTCGACTCGAATCTCCTCCAACTTCGCATCCATCCGTTGTGCTGCAACGATCCTCGTCCTTAGATTAGGCTTTACTACTAACGCGGTGATTCGGCCCTTCACGGTTTCGGGTGTCCTTACTACTTCTATTCGCAACTTACTCAACTCTCGTACCAAACTTTCCTCTTCTGTCAGAAAAGCAGCGAGTTGCGAATGGTCTCTACGGCTTAAAGCATCTGCCACTATGTTTGCCTTGCCAGGGTGGTAGTTGATGCCACAATCGTAGTCCTTCACCAGCTCGAGCCACCTTCGTTGTCGCATGTTCAGGTCCTTCTGCTCGAAAAAGTACTTCAAACTCTTATGATCCGTAAAGATTTCACACCTAACTCCGTAGAGATGGTGCCTCCAAATCTTTAGGGCATGTACTACTGCGGCTAACTCTAAATCGTGGGTGGGGTAGTTCAACTCGTGCGGTTTCAATTGTCGTGACGCGTAGGCGATCACCTTGTTGTTCTGCATCAACACGCATCCTAATCCGACCTTCGAAGCGTCGGTGTAGACTACGTAGTTCACTCCAAGCTCTGGCACAGCTAACACTGGTGCGGTGGTCAATTTCTCCTTCAAGAGTTGGAAGCTCGCTTCACACTCCGGCGTCCAGTTCACCTTGATTCCTTTCTTGAGCTGCTGGGTCATCGGTCTCGCTATCTTGGAGAACCCTTCTATGAACCTTCGGTAGTATCCTGCCAAGCCTAGGAAACTCCGAATCTCGTTTGGTGTCGAAGGCGACTTCCATTGTTGTACCGCCTCAACCTTGGCGGGGTCCACTCGGATTCCTTCTGCCGACACAATGTGTCCTAAAAAGTTCACTTCCTTCAGCCAGAATTCACACTTGCTGAATTTGGCATACAGCTTCTCGGTCCTCAACGTCTCCAACGCGATTTGTAGATGCTCTGCGTGCTCCTTCTCGTCCTTCGAGTAGACTAGAATGTCATCTATGAACACTAGGACGAACTTATCCAAGTATGGGTGAAATACCCGGTTCATCAAGTCCATAAATACCGCGGGGGCATTCGTCAGACCGAACGGCATCACGACGAACTCATAGTGACCATATCTGGTACGGAATGCGGTCTTAGGTATATCCTCCTTTCGAACTCTCAGCTGGTGGTATCCGGACTTTAAATCCATCTTAGAAAACACGCCGGCTCCTCGGAGTTGATCGAACAGGTCGTCTATCCTCGGCAGTGGGTACTTGTTCTTGAGGGTCAATTTGTTCAACTCTCTATAGTCGATACACATTCTCATTGACCCGTCTTTCTTCTTAACGAAGAGCACCGGTGCGCCCCATGGCGAAACACTGGGCCTAACGAAACCTAAATCCATGAGCTCTTGTAGTTGTATCTTGAGTTCTTCCAATTCCTTAGGCGCCATTCGGTACGGTGCCTTGGATACAGGTGCGGCTCCAGGTTCAAGGTCGATCGTGAATTCTAACTGCCTATCCGGCGGCGGTCCAGGTAACACCTCGGGAAAAACGTCTGGAAAATCTCGTACGACAGCGACGTCTTCGAGCCTCCTTTCCTCCTTCTCTTCTCCGTGGAGATAGACAAGGTAGGCAGGGCGTCCTTTCTTCATCATCGCGGTGGCTTGTAACGCGGAGATTATGGCGGTTCGCCGGTTCATCGAGATTCCGTGGTACACGATGGGTTCCGTACCCGGAGCTTGTAGGGATATCTGCCTCTCCTTACAACGAATCGTCGCAAAGTTCGCGGTCAACCAGTCCATTCCTAAGATTACGTCGATATCTCCCATCGCCATAACTCGCAGATCGTGAGCGACTAACTTAAGTTCTCCTAGTACGATTTCTACGTTCGAGCATGTTCGAGAGATTTCTATTATCTATGTACATAACACGACATTCAATTTCTTAGCAGCTCGTTATAAGCAGTTCGTAAATGCGAAATATTTCTCGTCTCGTTCTATTGGTCATGTCTACACCTCTTGTTGGTGTATCATTTCAGCGCGTGTCTGTCTGTAAAACTTATTTCCCACGTGTATCTTAAAAGATTAAGCTTTCGCCTTCCCTTGCCGTGTCGCATCAAGAACTCAGAATATGTATTAAAAACTCAAAATTTAATCAAACAGTCTTAACTTGGATATGGACCGATTTCAACTCGAAGAAGCACCACAAAATGTCTTTCATCAGAAAGGCTCCAAACTTAATCAAGGAAACAAGAATAACACTTCTAGCTCGACACTTTCAAATCTCATCATTGACAATTGGTTTGAAACAAAGCAAGGACTAAGTTCCATTGAACTTAACTCGTCCATTCTGAGAATTAAATGGTTTAGAGGTATCAAGTAAAACCCATAGAGCTTGAGAATTTACTTCTGACGAGAGCTCGAAAGAACATGGGATAGGTCATGAAAACAGGATGAAACTGCAATAAATCTCAAATTCCATAGCAGACTGATCAAAATTTGAAAAAAAATTCCGGACAGCAATGAATGATATCGTTCAAACATGTCGAGGCCTAAAATAATCAGTTGTGGCAGGATTTAGAAACATAGACATAATGTCATGAAGTAGCACTAAAATGGTTCAACGACATCACGTTATTGAAAAATGGAATCACATCAATGGATTCGCGGTTTGTTAAAGACAACTCAAAGTGAATGGAACTTTTTAGAAATTTAATACGATCGACCCGTTAAGGAAGAAGAGAACATGATAGCCTTAACTTGGTGTTGAAGAAAGAAAAATCATTGAGCTAAAAAAGAATTTCACTTCTGCAAGAAAGAACTGGAGAAATGAAGAGGTGAACAAAAATTCCAAGAAGAATATTCCATCTTTTGAAGAAAACAGGTCTGGAGATGTGATCATACTGAAGGTCATAACTACAAACAACTTTAGGAATGAAGTTCAATGAGGGAAGCTCATATAATCAAATATCGTCCTTATGAATGACGAATTAAAGAAGTCTACTCAATCAAGATGTCCAAAGTTACAAGGGCAAACACAAATTTTCAAGCCAAGTGAGTCATGACTCGATATAGGAAAAGAAATAAGGGACGTCACTTGCAAATTGTGAGTCAACCAAGGTGTTTAAATAGATAAGGGCTCATGGTTATTCAAAACATCCCGAAAAGAACTTAGGATCCAAGTAAGTATTGTTGATTTAAAAATCGGTCATTTTAACTACGAAGGTCGCACTTCCTTGCACATTTCTCCCGAGCCTGATCATGGCAACGTCGTTCTACGAAACCGTGGATTCCAAGTTGAGATTCATCGTATCGTCGAAATTAACTATTTTTGATGGTCGTATCTTCAAAGTCTTCTTCTTGCCATGTCACATAGTCTTTTTCGATTGCCATTATACACGTGGTCTTTATGTGTCGTAAACGTCGTCGTATTTGTGTCGCGTCGCTACTTTGGCATGGTATGCAAGACTGCATAGTTTTATTAGATCTTAGGTATGATCTCACCATTGTAAGGATACACCAAAGTTCGAGATATATATATATTTTTTTTGTTGGTTCTATCACTCAGGAAAGTGATATCGCGGTTGTCCTCTGCACTCGATAATTTCAAGCATAGCTTGAAGTCTCATACTAGTCGCTTCGTGGTTCTACTGTTGACATAAGCGTTGTGATTGTATAGCTAAGTCATGCTAGGTTCCAAGAAGTTCAGGTCTAAGTGTTGCAAACATTGCAACATAATCTCACGTAATCACATTCGCATTCCACAATTTTGCAAGTTCACAAACAGTATTCAACGAACCATCATTCTAGAAGCATCGCTTCACAAGTACATAGTATTTCCAAACTTCTAGGAGTCATCCTATGGCATGCTTTCTATGTTCATAACAATGACATTTTCCACCAAAATTTCCAAGAGCATAAAGTTTCAATCATAAGTCACAGCAATATTTCGTACCTCTTTCTTCGTGGTTGAACGGGACGAGTTGCGGTGTTGAGCTTTCCGTATTTAGCACATTAGTAAAGGGTTACAAGAAGAGAAAGAAATTTTTTGAAAAGACTCTTGGGTCCAGAGCGGAAAGAACTGAGGCTCTGATACCAACTGTAACAGCCCGCCTCCCTAGGGTACAATAAATGCGGCGACTGCTACCAAAACGGACTTAAAAGAAGTAAACATAGGCTAGGGTTTCATTTAAAGAGTTTTGATCAAAGTACTTAAAGAAACTATCAGAGCAATAAATCAATGGTTGAACCTAGAAGCTTTAATACGTCAAAGAAATGTACCATAAATTACGACCAAAAATCTCAAGAGTTTAGCATAATTTCCAAGAAAACCACAAGAAGTCTAAAGCTTCTAAACCGAAAGGAATAAGTGCAAAGTATCCAAAACAATACTAAAGAGTATCAAAAACTCAGCAGAAACGACCAAGAGAAAGTGCAGCTATGTATGAAGACACAACTACGCTTGAAGTTCAAAAATACCCATCTTAATTAATTAATATGCTCAACACCCGCCACCGCTCATCGCCATTCAACCTGCACATAAGGAAAACACTTGCAGGGCTGAGTATTTTGAAATACTCAGTGAACTCGTTGCCAAAACATTTTATAAGTTATGCCACCCTTACCATAGTGAACTCGAGTTTTAAGCAGTTATAAGAGAATATCACGAGTATCACAAAATTATTTTCCATAGACTGGCCAGTCAAACAACTCCCCACTTTTCTCATCAATTTCCACAATCACAACATTTCCATGGTGCGACGAAAGTGTGGCCACACTTTTCGCCCACGAGACCGGCCGATTAGCAAGGACGGCTCCCGATCCCACCGTGTACAAAGCCTGGTAGGGTTTGCGGCCCGTACTCAGACCCGAATTCGTTTAAACATATCCATAGCCCTATAGCCAATGGAGCGAAATCTCAAACTGGGCATCAGGCGTACAATATCACAACAAAACAGACATAGGCATGGCATAACAGTTAAACCACCCTTATTTCTCCACATTCATAAGTTTGCACATAAAAGAGTTTAAGAGTAAAGCCCACCTCGACTGCTTAGATTTCAAGTATGTTCTTTCCTTTGTTATCCTGCTTCACAACTGAGGTTTTACCTTTTAATCACATAGGCATATATCACAAATCAGATTCAACACAAACTCCTAACTCATGCATGTCTCAACGCTTTCCCTTTTCCCATCGATTTATCTTAACGTCATCAATCAAGGCCATATTCATCACATAAGTTCCATTCGCATCTCAACTCTAGATCTAACATCAACATATGTCACACAAGAGTATTTTGCCAACACACACACACACAACACACACACACACACACACCACACACACACACACATGCATACATATTTCCATATCCCCTTTATCCCACTTTCACTCAAACAAGATGCATGAGGGTTCAAGAATACCGATTAATCGGTTAGAAAGAAGAGGAATCGAGTAGAAAGAAGAAAATTAATATGAGAATACCTTTTTGAGAAAAACGAACGGTAGAAACGAAGTAAAGACTTGGTTCTTCAAAAATCTTGAGGCTCAAACTCTAATTCTTCTCAAAGGATGAAGGATTAATGGAGTAAAGTAGAAGAAAATTGAGAGAGAGTGGAGAGAGGGAGGGAACGAAAATTTGGGGTAGGGGGCGAAATTGTGATGGCTAGGGTTAGGTTTTTGACTTCTTATTTATAGAGTTCAATAAGATCTTTAGGTAAATCAAATAGAATATTTGGTAAGATTTGATTCCACACAATAAAATATTGTGGAGTAGGGAAGAAGACATAGCAAAATGAACTAGGGCGTCAAGGCATGAAATTTTCAAAATCTTTGGCTTCTAATTAGCCAAGATTTCGTTTGTTTATTTTACGGAGTAGAATAAAATATCACGGAGCAAAATAAAAATAAGAATTCTCCCAACTAGGGATTGGAAATAGGCTTGTTCTATGCCTTTTAAATAAGGCATGGAATTTTAGTATTAACTAAAATAAGATATGACAAGATCTCTTGAGGTATGGAAATATTTGATAGAATATTTAAATTTTAGGTATGGAAGGAAATCAAATAAGGAATCAATTAAGCAAGCAAAATAATACTTCCTTCCCAACATGAGTGATTTTCGAAAATCACCAATAAATAAGGGGGTGTCGATTTTCTCATAGAAATAAGGAATAAATTGGATTTTAGATTTAATTTGGATAAATATCCCAAGAATTAAATTAAATTCGGAAAAATAGAATTCCCTCTCCAAAGAGTGAAGGGGTTCGAAAATCTCAAGGATTAGGTGGCTTGTATTTATGGAAATTTTCCCTAATGTTCTCACTCACTCTTAAACAATTAATTCACCTCATAAATTAATTAATCACATGCCACATCATATAATCAACAAGTTTGACTTTTCAAACTTCCAGCGCAACCCTAAACTCGACTCGGTCAAAGAAACTCATGCAATAGATTCATCCATCAATTAATTCTCGTCTCCCACGTCATAAATAAAAATTCTAGGGATCTAAAATTGGGGTTCGAAAATTCGGGATGTTACAAAGTATGTGTTGCGGATATATAGTGAAATTATATAATTTTATAACTATTTGGAATTCCAATTTTCTACTTTTAATATGGAATTAAAATTGTGGAATTGGAAGATTTGGAATTGCAATTCAATTCCAAATCCATATTTTCGTGGAACCAAACATTGGATTTAGAATTGAAGACTCCAATTCCAATTCCAATTGCATGTTCCAGCCAGCCTAAAGCTTATTTAATAGCTAAAGAGATTACAAGAATAGAAGCTAATAAAAGTGAGACTCTTAGCATTGAGATTGATCCACCACTTATTCAAATGGTGCAGAAGACGCTTGCAGTTCAAATCACAATAGAGGTGGTATGCTTAGATGCTAATAAGATAGTTGCTGACAATTCATATGGGGTTGCTCTTTATAAAACCGATGAGAACTTATTTTGAGTCATGCATCTGTAGCAGTTGAGAAAGATCTCCTAAAGGTATTTTTGAGAACGTGTAAAGATCTCCCGAAAGAATGTTGAATCATTCATTAGAGGTACCTAAGGTTTACGGTGCCAACGGTTAACCATGAAACCGTAACTGTGAAAATTTACCCGAACCGAAATCATCGTTTTAGAACCCTAGTTCGGTTTGGGTTCGAAAATTTTCGAACCAAAACCATGCCAAAACCACTAGTTCCAAATTGGAATCGCGAAAAATCATCGAAAACCGTAAAATCGACCCGGAACTGCAAAAAATGTCAGTCCGGAACCATGAAATACCGGAAAAAACCATCGGGAAAACTGCCACTTCGGAACCGAAACCGAAACCGGTGGTTTTGGAACCTAAACCGTAACCGTAACCATGAAACACCCTCATGGTTCAATTTCGGTTCGACAATTTCCAAAACCGGAACCGGTGGTTCCGAACTGTAACCACCGGTTCCGGAACCGTGGGCACCTCTATCATTCATTGATAGCCTAAAGGGATTGAAACGTGTCACTGTTGTTCTAAATTTCCACCTTGAGGACATGATGGATTTAACCGTGGGGAGTTGTTAGGGACTCAACACCAGTGGCGAAGCCAGGATTCTCATCCTGGGAGGCCCAAATTATTGCTAAAACTTTTGTTGAGTTTTTTCTGTGTTAATGACGCGGAAACAGCTCCGACATAAGTGGTAGTATGTGAGATAAATGAATAATGAGATAAATAATTAGAACATAAGTAATAAAATTTAAAAATATAGTACTAACATCGAAATTAAAAAAATTAAAAAATACTCCCTCCGTCCCAGAAAGTTTGTCACCTATTTCCTTTTTCGTCCGTGCCTAAAAATTTATCACCTTTCACCTTTATCATTTTTGGTAGTGGACCCTACATTCCACTAACTCTTTTACACTCACATTTTATTATAAAACTAATATATAAAAGTAGGATCCACATGCCACCCACTTTTTCAACTCACTTTCTATTACATTTCTTAAAACTCGTGCCCGGTCAAATGGTGACGAATTATTAGGAACGGAGGGAGTAGTTTTTTTTTTTATATAAAAAACATACTATTCAAATTGATTTTACTAATAATATATCTATGTATTTATGGAATTAATAAATTATTTTCTTCTATTCAAGATATGATTAAAACCGATTTCTAAATAATATAAATCAAATAATATTATATGAAATATTTATATATTCATGGAATTAAAGAGATGAGAGTAATTTATATTATTAAATACAAATTAAAATCATTTAATTTTATTTACAAAAAAAATTATTTATACAAAATTAATAGCTACGTATAAGATTAAAATTACAATAGAAAATTAGCATGAAAAATTATTTATGGTATAAACTAAAATTATTAGTTATAAGATTATAGTATACAATTATTAGAGAAATTACTAAAAAGACAAAAAAAAAAAAAAAAAACTAGTAATACAATGAAAATGCTGAATATGGGAATCGAACCCAAACAAGCTGGTTGGTATGCTGGAATTCAATCCAACCAAACTACAGATTCAATTGTTAAATGTTGCATACATAAGTTATATATAGTATAAGTCAAATGGGTGAGGGGCCCAAGGGCCCCCCTGGCCCCACCGTGGCTCCGCCACTGCTCAACACAGCAACGACAAACTCGCGCCAGCCGAGCCCGAGCGCTGCGAAACCCACATCCCAAACCGGGATGTCCAAAAATGCACAATATCGAGACCAACTCATTACAAGGATTTTAGCTCTATATAGGGATGATCTTTGAAATATTTTCCATTATCTTTTTTCCATATATGTCTATTAATTTTCCTTTCATATCTTGCTTTATTTGCAAGATCATCTTTGCGTCAAAGAATAGAATTATAATTATCTTCTTTGGTTTCTTTGGCCATTTCTTTCCCGAGTCGTATTAAGAGAGTCGACCGTGTAGGATTGGAAATTCTAGTATTCCATAGATTATTAATCATTGAGAAATAGGATTCATTCTTTCTCATTCACTGTTCATTTACTTTTAATCCCTAGCACCTGGGGTTTCTTGTTCTTCACTTTCAAAACTCGATTATTCCGTCGACCAATCTGTTAGGTAAATCAAGACCTAACACAACATATACAATTTATTCAGGGGATGACATTATGCTTCAACTGTTTGCCGAAATACCCAAGAAAATCTGATAAATGTTTGATATAATGCCGCATGATGTGATGAGTGTGAAGTTGTCTTTTCAGGAATAAGAAATATCTCAAAAACACCATTTCTCAATTCTAGATTCGAATGTGTTTTTCATAGAAGCATTGAAATTGACATTGCGCACCAATATATTTTGTTAGAAAATATTTATGAAGCAAAATGATATTTAACTTATTTTTTAATTTCATTTCTCTTGAAAGTTAAGAACTTCCTAATGAATATATTGACATAGGGATGTGCTCAAAAAATAACTAATTTTAAAGTTACAACGTACATCCAATCTTGTGCTGCCACGTGACACAAAAATGGTATATTGTAAACACTAAAATGCAATACATATTTGTAAAAACCGTAGATGGATTTCGGCAGATTGCATTTTAGTTAGAGGCAGATTGCATTGTTTATTGTTGAGTTTTGTATTTTAGATATAAACTGTTTAATTTGCATTTTATATATAGACACATCATTTATACAGTTTGTTTTACATTGTAGAAAATTTATATTAAAATGCAAAACTCACCAATAATAATATTATTGCAATTTGCCTATAACTAAAATACAATATGCGGAAATCCATCTACAACTTCACAAATGTATATTGCATTTTAGTATTTATAATATTGCATATTTCGTGCCACGTGGAAACACAAAATTGGATGTACGTTGTGAATCTAATTAAGGATGCGTCCTAATGCTCTCCTATTGACATATATACTTCCCACTAAGTTTTCTAAACAAAAGTAGCATGTGCAATGAGCCAAACATAGAAATATAACAATGCAAAGTCTAAGATGCATTATTTGCATAACATCATATAATAATTGATCACAACATGCTTGAGTTCAAAATCAAGCTCAATAAAATCACATTGTTTGTTTTGAATCACCTTCTCCTTGGTTTGGTTGTTGCTGCTCTCTTTCTTCTCTTTGTTTGATTATCATATCCAACACCGAAAAAGAATTCCACCAATCACCTTGGCCTTCCACTTCTAATAATAATGTAACCAATTCCCATTCCAACTACAAATCCACATCCATACCCCATCACCACACTTCTCCAACCAAATCCATCTATAAATCCAGACACATCATCATCATCTTCTTGAGGAATCATTGGTTTTCCATCAATTCTTTCGCACTTTTTCGTCAACGGATCTCCACACAATCCTGAGTTTCCTATATATGAATCATTTGGAAACGTAGAAAACTGCTTAAATAGTGGTATCCACCCCACAAGGTTATTCATTGAAAGGTTCAATTTCGAAAGAAATGTCAACCTAACCAATTCACTTGGAATTTTTCCATCCAACCTGTTCCATGACAAATCCAACGATTCGAGATTACTTATATTTCCAAGAGATACAGGAATATGTCCCGTGACAGTATTGCGGGACAAATTCAAGTATTTCAAAGAATTAAGTCTACCTACAGAAACTGGGATCTTCCCCGAAAATCTATTAGAAGATAAGTCGATCATTATAAACGTTTTCAACAACCTTTGCAGCGTTTGATCCAATCCTTTCAAAGTGAGGTTAATGTCTATAAATTGTTGAAACACATTCTTCTCATCATGTGTCATATTTTCAATGGCGTCTACCATGCCTCCAAAATTCTTGAAATACCTATCAGGTAAAGAGCCAACAAATGCATTTCTTGATATGTCAAAGATTTGCAACTTTCGGAAACGGATCCTTTGTCTTTGAGGCTTCCAGCATACTACCATTCAACTTATTAGACCTCAGGACGAGGACGCGAAGTTGAGGGAGTGTTTCCATCCAAAAGGGAAATCCACCTCGTATTGCATTATTGCCAACATCGATACCTTGAAGACGTTGGCAATTCATTAGGGAGTGGGGTATTCTTTTCAATCTATTGCCATTCAAATTAAGGTACAGCACACTGCATCCCTTTGCAAATGTAGATTGATGGGCAGTGATTCGGTTTCCACCCAAATGAAGCACCAACAGTGAGCTATTGAGGTTTCCCAAACACTGTGGAATTGCTCCTTCCAAGCTGTTATTTGATAGAAGCAGAACCTGTAGGGATCTCAAGTAGCAAATAGATGATGGGATCTCTCCATTAAATTTGTTGGCTTGGGGTCCTAAATAATTCAACTCTGACAAATTTCCAATGGTGGGAGGTATTGAACCTAGAAGTTTCAATATTAAGTAAAATGTACCATTCGATATGTTAGACAAGATAACTCTAGGATGTCCGGAGTCTTTGTCCTAGCGGCAAAGAGTTTAGACATCAATGTATGAGGTGTTGAGTTCGAGCCCTCTTGACATCATTGTAATTTCCTCCTTTCTTAGGAGTTTATTTGTAAAAAAAAAAGAAAAAAAAAAGACTCTAGGATAGAGATAACTAAAGTAATATGGGACGAAGAAAATACTTACTAATGACAATGAATTTCAATATCGAATGTAACATCAATTTGAAAAAATATTCTAAGAAATATTAACCACCATTAACAAGTAATTGGAACCCAACGTATATGCCACTACTACGTTCATTTCCTCAAGCTATAAAAGTTGGATTTAATTTGCAAAAATTAAGTACTCCCTCTTTACCATAAAAATGACATTCATTTATTTTGATCCATTCAATTAATATAGTTCACTTCTATTTTTTATAACTTTTTCTCTCACTATCTAAGGGCCACGTTAAAATAATCTATTTCTACTAATAACTAATAACTCTTTTAATTTTGTATGTTTAAAATATCAAAATAAAGACATAGTATAACTTTATCAACTTTTTGTGTTCATAAACTTGTGTCTTTGTGTTGATAATTTTAATATATATAGAATAGAAAAGTTATCAGTTATTACTGCAAATTACTTCCTCCGTCCCGCTTTAGGAGTCTCGGTTGATCAATTTTAGACGTCCCGCTTTAGGAGTCCCGGTTGAGATAAATTAATAAAAAATGTCTACAAAGTGTTAAAAGTGGGTCCCAACATCCACTACAACTAATAAACAAGTGTTAAAAGTGGGTCCCAATATCAACTATAACATTTATTTATTGGACACTCAATTAAAAGTGGATCCCAACATCCACTACAATATTTATTTATTACACACTCAAACACTTTTTTCTTAAAACATGTGCCCGACTCAACCGGGACTTCTAAAGCGGGACGGAAGGAGTACTATTTAGTATCACAACCCCTTTATCTTTTGAGGTGGGTCTTATTCTTTATTAATAATTCTTCAATCATTTTATCTTCTGTCTCCCTTATATTCTATCAATTATGCATTAAAATTCGTGTCATCCAAAAACATTTGTTTTTATGGAATCGGGGAAGTATAAGTCATAAGTACATATATCTCTAAATAAAGAAGAAAAATGAAACATAAAACCATACCACTTAAACGGTTGAAATAAAGCCACAATATTTGAATGGATGTGTTCCCCATCTCTCTCGGCAGTGGTCCATGAAGTTGGTTGTGTCCAATGTTCAAATGCTATAATTTATTCAGATGGAAAATCTCTTTTGGAACTTTACCTGTTAGATTATAAATATAAAATCAAAACCAAAATAAAAAAAATAAATGTACTTATAAATTATAGTAGTAACACATAAATTCACAAAGAATAAGGAAATACTATTGGAACGTTGACCAAATTTCTATAATGATACCAGTTCCATTAGTCGAAGTCGATTATGCCATAGACGACGGAAACGTCAACCGTGTCGAACTAATTTTAAATTGATTTTGACCATCTGATATCGTTTAAAGGGTCAAATCGCATTTTATTATTTTTCCAAGCTTTTTTTAATTTACATTATTTCATTTTATTAATTTTAGAGTTCTGAAGATTTCCCAACCACTTACAAATCATGACTTTCATGATTTTGCACTCAGTTTCGATAATTACTGGAGTAAAATATTTTGAAGTCAATAAATTAGGGTTTATGTGTTCCCTTCTTTAACTTCGGTCATTTATGTGGCATGTTTGTATCGTATAATCTGTCTGAACTATAGATAACATAGACAGCTTTAAAAAAAATGCTATCATACCGCTTATATTATTTCCATTAAGCGTGGAATAGCGAAGAGCTGTAAAGTTCCCCATTTCCTTTGGTAATGATCCACTCATTAGACTATTGCCTGCCAAATGCAACTCCTCCAGATGAGTAAGATAGCCTATCTCTTTTGGAATATGACCTGTATCATTGTTGAAGTATTCAAAGTACCATGTAATTATCGATAAATAGCGAAATTCCAGCGCATGGAAGGGTCTTAACACTACTTTTGTCATTTTATAATACTTCCTCTTTTTTAAGTTCACATTCTTAGGTGGCTTGAGATTTTAGGAGGAATTGTTAGGTAGAGTAAATAGAGAGAAAAATATACTTTCTCCTTCCCCAATAATTTGTTACCATTTGATTCGGCACGAGTTTCAACAAATGTAATAGAAACTGAGTTTGAAAAAGTTAGTGGCATGTAAATCCTACTTTTATATATTAGTTTTATAATAAAATGAGAGTGAGAATGAGTTATTGGAATGTGATGTCTACTACCAAAAATGGTAAAAGTGAAATGTGACAAATTTTTAGGGACTGACGAAAATAGAAATAAGTGACAAATTTTCAGGTACGAAAGAAGTAGTTGAATATTTTAATGAGGAGAGAGAAGAGATGAGAAAAAAATTTATTTTCAAATACAAAAAGTGAATATATTAGCTGAGACAAATTAAAAAAGAAAGATAGACATCTTGAATGAGACTGATGTTATTTATTAATATGCCTCAATTCTCAGTTAAATGACTGAATGCAACTTTTAGTTCTGGGTCATTGGAGAGAAATTAAACATATTATTTCAAATTTTGTAGGAGTATTAAGTAGATAATGATTATCAAGTTTATGGTGCATGAAGCAGTGGATGGAAGAGAAAATATCATACCGCTTAATTCATTATTGTCAAGCAATAAGTGGGAAAGAGAAGTGATATTCCCAATTTCCTTTGGTACTGATCCAATTAGATTATTGAATTGCAACTGCAGCTCCCACTCCCATAAATTGACAAGACGGCCCACCTCTATTGGTATAGGACCTGCAAGAAATTTGAATCTTTAAATAAAATTTAGTTTATCTAGTAGTAACAATAAACATGTGATCTTGGTTTGGAACCGTACCACTTAAAGTATTTTGGCTAAGGTATATACCAACCATGGCGGTCAAGTTCCCAATTTCTCTTGGCACTGAACCAGTAATTCCGTTGCAACACATGCTCACATGCTCAATCGTTCGAATTAGCAAGATTGCCAATCTCTTTCGGAATTTCACCTATAGGGTTATGATGAAATCATAAGCATAGCTAAATTTAATCATCAACGAGGTTAATTGTATGTATCTATAAGTAGGGTATAGCATTTTGTGGTTTCATATACACATCTGTAACTAAAGCACGAGAGCTGAACACAGTATTAAGACTATAGTTGTCTAAGAGGGTGTTCGGTTTGATTCTATCCCGAAATTAAATATGTAGAATGTTTGGTTCATGAGATTCAATCCTACAATTGAATCCTAGATGGATAATCATCGGATAATTAGTCATAGCTAACCCCGTATGACTAAAATAATCTCACAACTCAATCCTATATTATATCTTAGTATTATTTTATCTAGGAAATTGAACACCATCTAAATATATATTGTGTCGGTGAAATGAAAAATAAAATAAAAACCAAGTCTCATTTAGTAATAATGACTGAAGGGTGTTTTTTTGTAACACTGAGTTTATCTAATTCACACAAAAGAACTACTCCCTCCGTCCCCTATTAGGAGTCACTGTTTGACCGGACACGGGTTTTAAGAAATGTAAAGAAAAGTTGGTTGAAAAAGTTAGTGGAATGTGAGACCCATTTTTTTATATTGGTTTTATAATAAAATGTGAGTGGATTGAGTTAGTGGAATGTGAGACCTACTTACTATTTATGGTAAAAATGAAGTGTGACTCTTAATTGGGGACGAACCGAAACGGAAAAGTGTGACTCTTAATGGGGGACAGAGGGAGTACTATATTAGCTGAATCCGAGGTGTGATCCGTTACTAACTTTGTTAAGTTGTTAACTCTGCTAACTCATCAATGCAGTGTATTAAAAACATCAACACGATCAAATGCCAACATAACCTTAGTTGATATTTTAATACATTGTGTTTACATTGATATTTAAAATGTCAACACAAATTTGTGTTGACATTTTAATGTGATAGCGTTGACATTTTTAATACACTGCGTCGAGGAGTTAGCAAGTTAGCAATTTAAGAAAAGTTAACATTATAACACACCCAAGGTAAAGCTTGTTGATCGAACTTGAGTTAGAGGGTATATTAAAAAACACACATCAAATAGTAACTCATACCAGTGAACTTGTTGTATTCAAGGCCTATTCTGCGAAGGGATGTCATGTTTCCAAGATCTCTTGATAAAGATCCATTCGAATGATTCGACGCAATGTCAAAATACTGCAACGAAGTCATGCTGTAGATAGTTGAGGGTAAAGGGCCAAATAACCCGTTCAAACTCATGTCCAAACTTTCTAATTTAGTAAGATAACTAATCTCTTTTCGAATATTACCTTAATCCATGAGAGAATAATAAAATTTTAAAAATGAGATGCTTTTGTAATTTTTTTTTTTTTGATTAAGCAAAATGCTCAAGCCCAAAAGGCAAGCCGGAAAAGTACATCGACACTCAACAAAAGAGGGAGGCAACCATAACAGTACAACCCCCTCAAACTACCAACAAACAAATCAGCACCAAAGACAAAAAAAACACCTCCCAAAGCACTCAACGGAAGAACCGAAACAACTCAACTTAAAAAACAAACAACAACCAACGGAAACTACCCATGAAACACAAAAAGAAAGCAAGAAAGCAAGCCTAACACCATAAGGTAGCAACAAGCAGAGGAAGGCTAACAACACCTCAAGCAGCACTCACCTTAACAGCCGAATCTCCTGCCGCCACGGAACCTGGCCACGTCCTTTCATCCAACTTTCAAGACGACAAAAAAGTTGCTTCTTCTCAACCTCCCAAATGGGGTTGAAATTTTGAAAGGAAACCTTATTGCGGATGTCCCATATAGACCATGAAATGACATAAAACATGGTCGTCCAAAACCTCTTTTCATGATCTCTAAACGGGGTGCCAAGCCAGGAGAGAAGACATGCCTTTAGTTGATTAGGAAGACACATGGAGATGTTCCATCGCTCGCAGCATGAGTACCATAAGCTGCTGGATATCTTGCAACCAAAAAAGAGATGTTCAATAGATTCCGGTTCCTCTTTGCAAAGCACACATCGGTCATCATCAATCCCTTTAACTCCAATTCGGTAGAGCCTGACTTTAGTATTGAGTTTTCCATGGAGGAGAAACCATATGTGGAGTTGTGCTCGTGGTGGTGCAGCATTTCTCCATGCAAGTATTCCCTGGTGTGGTGGAGAGCTAGCGATCTCCAGCTGCTTGTTGACCTGCAATGCAAAGTTAGAAACAGAAAACAAACCGAACTTGCCACCAGACCAAGTCCTCACATTGCTCGTGTTTACTCTCAAGGGGGATTGATTCACGGCTAGTAAAAGTTCCATGAGCAAATCCTCTTCCCAAGCGAACAATTTTCTTCTCCATTTAAACTCCCACCTCCAAACTCCTCTCTCCCACTCTCCCATATCCATAATAAGATCATCTTTATGTTTAGACAATCCAAACAGCCGTGAGAACAAAATTCTAAGGCTTGTATCCCCTATCCATTTATCAAGCCAGAAGCTAGTACAGGCCCCATTCCCCACTTTTACTCGAATTCCTATATTTGCAATCTCTTGTATTTCTTTGTTGAAGGTCCCAAAATCTGTAATTTGCCCCCATATGCTTATTCTGCCCTGCTTCTTTCTGTCTTGGAAATCGCCGAGATGTTTAAACTCATGGTTTGATTTGATAACATCCTTCCACAATGGTTTTTGGTCATCTGCAAATCTCCACCACCATTTGAAAAGTAAGGCCGCATTCTTCAGAGAAATATCACCAACACCCAGGCCTCCCTGATTGCGTGGCTTCTGAATGGTATCCCATGCAATGAGGTTCCCTCCATTGTCTCTTTCTTTTCTTCCCCATAAAAAGTGTCTCTGAAGCTGAATGATGCGGCCTACCACTGCATTGGGCATACGAAATAAGCTTAGATAGTACATGGAAAGATTGTTAAAAACTGCTTTAATGAGGACTAGTCTTCCTGCTCTTGATAGGTTCCTAGCTTTCCAAAGAGCAAGCCTCTTCTTGACCTTCTCGATGATTGGTTTCCAAGTGTAGATCTTTCTCGGATTTGCACCAAGAGGAATACCAAGATATGTAAAAGGTAGGCTGGAGACTCCACATTTCCATAAGCTTGCGATTTGTCCCACCCAATTTTGCTCACAAAACAATGGAATAAGAGCTGATTTTGTATAATTAACCTTTAGCCCTGACATCAAAGCAAAACATCTCTAGAACATCTTGTAGTTGAGAAGGGTCTTGGTGTTCGCAGGTGCAAAGATTATTGTGTCGTCAGCAAATTGGAGATGAGTGATCGAAATCTGGTTTGCTCCAATCGCGATCCCCTTGAAGATGTCGAGCTCCTTACCCCTGATGACTAGTCTGTTGAAAGACTCTGCAACAAGCAAGAAAAGAAAAGGAGAAAGTGGGTCTCCTTGCCTTAAGCCCCTCTGTAAATGAAAAGGTGCAGTAGGAGATCCATTAACAAGAATAGACATAGAAGCCGTTGTCACACACTCCATAATCCAGCCTGTCCATTTCCTCCCAAACCCCATGTTCATCATCGTCTCCTCTAAGAAATCCCATCGAATCGTGTCATACGCTTTTTGGAAGTCCAGTTTGAGGAAAACTGCTTTTTTGCTTGGTTTTCTTGATCCACCAAACCACTTCGTTGGCAATCAAAGCACCATCAAGAATCTGTCGGCCCTTGATAAATGCTGTCTGTGTCTCACCAATTAAATCTGGTAGAATTTTTGATAATCTTGTTGCTAAGATCTTGGCAATGATCTTATAGAATTTTTGATAATCTGGTAGAATTTTTGAGATGCTTTTGTACATGTTTTAATAAATTGTTAACTGTTTCATAATTATGATCTCACTTTTATTATAGTTTGAATTGATTAATTAAAATTTTTTTAAGGCACGGTTACAAATTAATGAAGAGACCATTAATTATGGACAAACCAAAATGACTAATTAATTATGATCTTATTTTGTTGTTGAAGGAATATATGACATATGAAAATGATCTTATAATTAATATTTTACCAATAAAACAAAAAAAAAATGTAGGGAAATTAAGAGCGAGTTATAAAAATCTTAGTACCATTTAACATGTTGGCACTAACGTCCAATATTTGAAGCACTGCCATGTTTAATTCCAATATCTTTTGGAGTATTATATGGTTGTAGAGTTTAAGTTAATAACAGTCACCTTAGGAACCATTATTTTTAGACTAGTTTACATATCGTGTAACAAATTAGAACAATTGAAAGTTAACCAGACTGTTTAAATAATTTGCAGAACCAAGACGAGGTAAGAGATAAAAAAACGATTGTATATTTACGCACAATTACCTCATTTGAGGAAACAAGTTGAAACTCAGGTAGATGTAAGATCTTACCACTTAGTTGTTGGCACCAAGGTCCAATACTTGAAGAATTGTTAAGTTCCCAATCCCTCTAGGAATATTACATGCTTGTAATGTTGCATGAAATTAAAATCCAATTATATGCATTAATATATTTGGTTATATTTGTTATACTCTGAATTGTGTCATTTTAAATTCTGATCAAGCTAAATTGTAAAGTTAAATGCTATCATGGCTAAGCTAAATTGTATGTTAATGCTATCAGGAAAAAAAAAATCTAATCCCTCCAGAGTTTCTCTTTTAGGATTTGAAGAAAGGTGTTGACAAGCGAACACTCCAATGTTCATTAAAAATAGTCTCATGGGTGGGCAACAGTAAAGTATAAAAAAGAAGGATAAAAAATGGGTATAATATGAGAAAAAGAAGAAAAATAGACAAAGTATGAGAGAAAAAGAAAAGGTTAATATAATAATATTAATAATTTGAAAGAAACTTCCCATTTTCGAATAAGACTATTTTTTATGAACATCAAAAAATTAAAAGATAAGACTACCTTTTTCTGGACGGAGGGGTACAATCAATATCCCATACTAGCAAATAAGCTGATATTATCATGGGCCCCTTCGCATGTTTGGTAAGGGTGCTAACTCATTTAAGGATGAAATTTTATGAACAAAAATGACATTTTTGTTCATAAAATTCCATCCCTAGATGAGTTATCACCCCTACCAAACATACAAATTTGATTTTATGTTGGAATCTTAAGGATGTCAAGGTAGAATTAGTAGTTCATGTACACAATTACAATTACCTCAATAGTGCTAAATAAACTTATGGCTAAATAACATATGACTGCAATCAAATTACTCATTATTTAAGGAAACAAGTTGAAACTAAGCTAGATCATGGTGTAAGATCTTACCAATAAAGTTGTTGGCACCAAAGCTTAGAAACTGAAGTAATATTCCCAATTTGTGTTGGTACTTGCCCACTAATATTGTAACGCCCCACTTTTTGAACCCTAATTTTCGAACGCTAAATTTTTTTGTATTTAATGCTTTTAATGCCGTGAAGTCCGTGGATTAATTGCCGAGGTGAAATAACCTTTTTACGAGTTTGAGTTTGCGATGGCGAAATTACAAATTATAATTTAAATAAATTCTTTTTCCCGATAAATATTTATTGGACTCAATTCCGTGTTGGATCCGATAAATTAAATAAATAATAAAAGTCTAATATTGTGAAAAAAATAAACTATGGGTTACACATTTAAATGAAATACAAAGGTTTTAAGCTTAAATTAATTTAATCAATCTTTGTCTTGGTTCCAAAGACTTTCCTTTGAATTGCAGTAAAATCAATTCGCAAAGATTTTCTCCTCCTTCAAATTCACACGTTATTCTGCAATCCCTTCCAAATTTAAACCAGATAATCAGTTGTTAATTTTCCAATTTATTTCCCAAATCATTTGACAATTATTCACCCATTTAAGACACCACAAATCATGGTGTTTCTCTAGCCCTAATCTTCTCTAATCCCACCGCCACTTCTTTATAATACTCCTTTCACAAATCAAATTTCACCCCACCCATTTTCGCTTCTCTGCAAATCTGCAAAAATTCCCAAGAATTCTTCTCAATTCACACTCAATCGAACTCAAGGTAATCTTGCAGAATATCCCCTCAATTCTACATGTTCTGAAACCAACGCATTTAACTCTTTCCGGCGGAAACTGAGAACCAAACTCGAGAGAGAGAGTTATCGGTCGTTCCTTCGAAATCTGTTCAAGGTATACCCCTCCCAACAACCAATTCTCTTCCCTTTGCATGTGTATTGCATCTCACGTAATACCCAACCAATTATTAAATTGAGACAATCAAATAAGAACTTATATACGGATTTAATCGGGGCTGTTCCGGGGTGGAATCGGGGCCGCCGGAGCAGGCGAGCAGCGGCTGCTGTTGCGCCGAGCGACGACGGCGGTGTGTGCAGGGCGACGAAGCTCTAACTTCTTTTCAATTCGTGTGTGTTTTGGGGGAAGAAGAGAGGGGAAAACGTTGGATCTAGAAGGGGAGCTTTTGTCACCATTGTTTTAAAACAATTAATATTAGTTGGACTTGGGGTCTATTGTTTTTATACAGATGGAATGTGATGCAGTACGTGTGTTTTGATAAAAAAAAGAGAGAGAAGTATTTGACTTTGAAATTGTTTCACTCATTATTTGATGAATGAATAAGTTAAAGTGGAAGTGGTTGGTGTACGTGTTTTAAAAAGGGAGGATACATGCTTTCTTCCCTTTTATTTGGGTAAATACTAATGCTGTATTTGAGTTGGACTTGGCAGCACCTTATCCAATCTATTTTTATTATTGAGTTGTTCTAATGTTTATTTCTTGGGCCGATAAGTATTTGAGTTGGGCGGCCGGAGTTAATCTAAATACCTAAGCTTCTAATGGGGAAAAATTGTAATCCTATCAATAAAAATAATCGAAGCTCAGGGATGCATGCATCTTAATTATTGCTTGATTCATTATGTTGATCTATGTGCTATATTAATTTATAAAGGTGATATCTCACAAGTGAATCGTGATCACAAGGGAAAGAATGTAATTCCGGATTGAGCAGTCGAGGTGGGCTTTCTTATTTAAAGGACTATGTCCTAACTAATTTTATCGATGGGAATGAAATGTGAAATTGTTTATCATGCCTTATTTTGTTTTAACGTGCCTATCTGATATGACTAAATGTCATTATTATTTAAATCGAATTTGGATCCTTGTAGGGCTGCAAACCCTACTTGGATTAGTGTACACCTATGGTAGACCGTGTGTCAGCGTACGGGTTGGTCGGTCTAGTGGCTTGGTTTGTGGCCACATTCCAAGTCATGTATGAGCAGATATGGTAAACGTCTATGGGAAAATTGGTTGCGCAACCGCGATTTTGAACAATGGAATATTTTGGTGCATCGGGTATTTCTAAAGCTAAAACCCCGGTGGTTACCTGAAATTGGCATGATAAATATAAATATTTTTGATAACTTGTTTTCGGCATGAGTCCACTGAGTGTATCAAGTACTCAGCCCTGCATATGTTTTCCTTATATGCAGGTTGAGCGGCGACGAGCTTGGAGTGGTGTTGAGTCGAACCTGAATTATTGTTGGATTTTATTTTGAACTCCGAGGGTCATCGTGTCTTCATACACGGCGTCACTCTTAATCTTGGATGCTTCCGCTGATGTAATACTATTTTTCACAATTATATATTGAACCCCTTCTTCTCTTGGTTCATAAATTATTAAATATGATACCCGTTGTATTTGGATTCAAAACCTAAGCATTACTCTGATTATTCCTCAGTTATTTGGATATTAAATGTTTCAGTCAAATTCTTTATTGAAACCCTAGACTATTTCCCTTTCTTAAAGTCCCATTTAGTCGCGACCACCCACATTTATAAACCTTAAAAAGGGCGGTCGTGACAAATATTGTTGCCATACAAGGAAAGATACTCAAGTTTCAAACATTGCCCCAAACTCAATGGTATCTCCATATACAACTTGTTGTATGAAATACGAAGTTTCCTTAGTCTATGCAGATTGTGTTTGCACGTACCAATAGGTAGACTACTAGACATACTATTACTACCTCTGTCCCTGAAAATTTGATACATATTACCATTTCGGTCCGTTCCTGAAAATTTGATACACTTCACTTTTACCATTTTTGGTAGTGGACCTCATATTCCACTAACTCATTCCTACTCACATTTTATTATAAAACTAATACTTTAAAAGTAGGACCCACATCCCACCAACTTTTTCAACTCACTTTCCATTACATTTCTTAAAACCCGTGTCGGGTCAAAGTGTAGCAAATTTTGGGGGACGGAGGTAGTATTTCTCAAATTCAAAACTTCTAAAAATGGCATGTTGAAAATAGATAGAGGTATAGGATCGTGAAAGAAATTCTCGCTCATATCTAAAGAAACAAGAAAAGAAAGATTTCCGATTTCTGGTGGAATGGTTCCAACAAGACCCATAGCCGATATATTCAACTCGGTCACTCTATTGTAATGAGAATCACACGTAACTCCGACCCAATCACATACACTAGCTTTAGAGTTCCAATTTTTCATGATTATGTTTTGAGGGTTTGGGGTTATGTGGGATTTCAAGGCAAGAAGGGAAGAAATATATATGTTGATATTGGCATTTGCTAAAGAGTTTTGGAGAAGTAGTAGGATGAGTGGTAGAAGGGTATATTGGGAAGATCTCTCCATTGTGGTTGATTTCTATAGTGCTTATTCTCAAGTTCCGAAACTACCATTTCTATTTATAAAAAAGTTTCAGCATTATGGGATTCAAATAAATACAGAAAATTGTGAAATTAATTAATTTGAAAGACGACGCAGCAGTTTTTATGGAAATTAAAATCCTCTCCGATTCACATTTAAAAACTTCAAAATATTTTGAATATAAAAGTTTGAGAGGAAGATAATTCTGACATCCACAAGTGACTAAAGCAAAATTCCAAATATATAGCCATATAGGGAGCGAGGAATATCTGTGAGCATTATTCTAGTTTAATCCGAGTAATAATTTTTTTGTTCATTTAGTTGTTTCTTGAAAATTGTAGTAATTTAGCATTGAATTTGTAAATAACATAAACATCAAAACTGAAATTGTTATTTTATTAATGGAGTATATTTAAAGATACGAAGAAAATAGAAAATTTGAGTTTTGATTTTTGGAACAGTTTATACTTTAAATAAATGCTTTGATAAATAAAAATATATAAATGATACAGTAATTAACCATTTCTAATTCTGAATACAAATGAAAAATGTGGAAGTAACTGGTATTATGTTATGTTATTAATTTTTTAACCTAAAAAATTTATCAAAATTACAATGAGCATGTGATTTTGTTTTAATGTATATATATTTTCTTGAAACAGATATTCTGCCTTCGTCGTAATGATAATGCATATAATTCTGGCTTTGATTATTTTCCTTAGTGAAAAATTACTTTCGTGATAATTTATAAAATAAGCTGTCATGATTTTGTTAGCATTGGTTGCAAGTAATATAGAACTGTCCCCAAAGCTAGTGGACATGCCTAACAGCCTAAGCCTAACAGAT
Source organism: Salvia hispanica (assembly GCF_023119035.1). NCBI lineage: Eukaryota > Viridiplantae > Streptophyta > Magnoliopsida > Lamiales > Lamiaceae > Salvia > Salvia hispanica. The sequence goes on along the minus strand of NC_062970.1, from coordinate 23,556,141 downwards.
AGAGTAGAATTTTTTGCAGAAGACTTAAGACTAACAAGCACCACAGATACAGATATGAGTTTTAATATTAATTATAGTATATATTTAATAAATATCATTTTCCACGACTGCGATATAGGGTCAGTTATTCAAGTCTTCTCCCTAGACATATTCTATTAGAAATGGCCACTCACCCCTTAAAAGGCCTCATAAGGAGGAGGGTTATCCACACTTATATAGAGAAGCTAGGATCATCACCAAGCCGATGTGAGACAAGATATTAGAATTTTAACACGCCCCCTCACGTGTGGGCCGGAATGACACATCGGACTTCCATCACGTGGGTAGGCAAGAGAAGAGATAAAGAGATAAACCATCATCGACTTGGGCCCGCTCTGATACCATATTAGAAATGGGCCACTCACCCCTTAAAAGGCCTCATAAGGGGGAGGGTTATCCACACTTATATAGAGAAGCTAGGATCATCACCAAGCCGATGTGGGACAAGATATTAGAATTTTAACACGCCCCCTCACGTGTGGGCCGGAATGACACATCGGACTTCCATCACGTGGGTAGGCAAGAGAAGAGATAAAGAGATAAACCATCATCGACTTGGGCCCTGCTCTGATATCATATTAGAAATGGGCCACTCACCCCTTAAAAGGCCTCATAAGGGGGAGGGTTATCCACACTTATATAGAGAAGCTAGGATCATCACCAAGCCGATGTGGGACAAGATATTAGAATTTTAACATATTCCATGATAATTTAGTTGAATATACTTATCCACTAATTGTAAGAAGGGTTAGAAAAGGAAATCAAAATTAGAATCGGATCTCCTACCAACTCCCGAATTAGGTTGATGAATAGTGCTATAATGCAAACTCAAACTCTATATATTGTATAAATTCCAAACTTTCTAACATAGTGTCAATAAAATATTAACATAGTGCAAAATTTCAAGATTTTGATGTCAACACAATGTTAATACAATGTCAACACAATGTCAACACAATGTCAACCGTTGACATTGTATTGATATTTTTTATTGATGTTATTGATAGGGCTCGTTACAAGCATGGTTTTGTAGGGTTTATTACACTAACATGGCTAATAATGTGCGAAAAGAGTAGTGAATTTTAGTGTGCAGGGGTTATAAAGTGTAGAAGCGGCAAAAGCTTGAACAACTTGATCAACTCGGGAAATGAGTGAAAAATGGCCAGAAATGAAGCTAAGCTGATCAGGTGCGTACAAGCAGTGAAGCTTGCCTAGCCGACAAGTTGATCAAGTGGAGTTCACCACATGAAGTGATGAGTCACATGAGAGAGAAGAAAATATGTCATCTCAAGGGCATATATGTCAAGACAGAATGGGCTTACCCTAGGGATTTAAGCCCAACACCAGCCTATAAATATGGAGAGAGTGCACACAAAAAAGAAGTTTTTCCAAGTCCGACACCATCATTTGAAGGGGTTGGCAGCGGAAGCGTGCGTTACAATAAATCAGATAATCAAGCGATCTATTTAGAAAATTATTTATACAAATTATATTCGCACAACTATCACATATATCATGCTCATAACTCAAATAAATCATGCTTCAAGTATAATTGAAACCTAAAACATGCTTTTTTACGGTTTAGCTATTATACCTTGATGATTCTCCAACGAATCGAAGATAGCTAGCGCCTTCTCCACGTGAAAATCTTTAGTACTAAACCACAGATCTTCCGTTTGGTTCCCGGACTATCTCACGGAGGAGAGAAAATCGTCCCTCACAGAACATGGGAGGGGGAAGAAAATTTCGAATAAAATAAAGTGTATTTTCTATCTCATTTATTCTCCTATTTATATTAAGTCACATATTGGGCCCATACAGGGATCTATGGAAGGTTTTGGATATAGGGCCCAATTAGTTTTTTACTAATTAAATTGAACCCCAATTTAATATTATCTTTTAAATGAAATATTACGAGCAGCCACTACAGAAGTAATATTGAATTCCCCATCCAAATCTGAAATTATAAGTAATCCTGGTTCCCATTGCTTGTCATTTATTTCCCGCGCTTAAGATAGAAACATCCATTAATTAATTAGTGTCTGCTATAGACTTAATTAATTAATATCTTATTAAATCAAAGAGTGGACTCAGCAAGAAATGCTTATTTATTATTCATAGAGTAATCAAACTCCAACTAGCTAGGTTCCGAATAATAAAGACTTATTTCGAGCTCCTCTTGAGGACATTATCAAACGAGACTCACCTCGCATACGATTTAACATAATAGCAATCCTAGCACCGTTAGATATAAATCACCACTACCCAATATACCAGGTTTATTGGGTTGCTAAAATCCCGCACCATTTGGTAAGTCAAAGTAGTGCATAATCAATACCGTATGCTCAATACTAACGTACATTGATTAAGAAACAATAATTATCAATAGCTCATCTTTCAGTAGATAGCATAAAGACTTGTCTCGCTGTTAGATCCAATTCAGTGCTATACCACACCAATGTCATCTTATTTGAGTAAGACTTAGAAATATGCGGACTGACATTGCAACCTATTACGATAGGTAGTCTAAGCCTATCTGGGTTATGAAATTCTTATTTTTCTTTGTTCAGAACTGACCATGTTACCCTAAAGTGGACGACGCCCACAACCGGTCTACTAAAATAATGACTTAGACTTTGTTAAGTTACTTATACATTTAAACATGTAATAAACATCCATTAAATGTAAAACATAACAACATTATGACAAAAATAATCTGCTTTATTCCTTGCAAAATAAAATAAGAGTTTTTACAGTATTCAATCACTCGAAAGGTGATTTCTAGTATGCAAACTCTAACAATCTCCCACTTATACTCAAAACAACTTTCGAGTATACATAAAAATGTGCACTACGTCTAATTCTCCCACTTATACTGAAAGCGAGTTGAGGTCTTGAGCGAGTCGAACCCCCATCCCTTTAACATGGCGCTCGAACGATTACACCGCCAATGTTTGTAAAAGGATCTACCAGGTTGTTCTCTGATGAAAACTTTACCAATTGTATGTCTCCTCTCTGCACTATATCTCTAATGATATGATACTTCCTCTCTATGTGTTTGCTCGCTTTGTGAGCCCGTGATTCTTTCGAGTTTGCCACAACAACGGAATTGTCACAATAAATGGTGATGCTCTTGGGAATATTAGTAACCACATCTAAGTCCATAAGAAAGTTCTCGATCCATACAGCCTCTTTTGCAGCCTCCGAAGCGGCCACATTCTCGGCTTCCATGGTAGAGTTTGCAGTGCATTTCTACTTTACACTCTTCCAAATTACGGCTCCACCTCCTAAGGTAAACACATATCCTGAAGTAGATTTTCTCGAGTCTTGATCAACTTGGAAGTCTGAATCAGTATATCCCAAAGGACAGAGCTCGGCTACTTTGTAAACTAGAACATAGTCCTTAGTCCGTTTAAGGTACTTGAGTATGTTCTTTACGGCAGTCCAATGTCCTTGGCCCAGATTTGACTGGTATCTTGCCACCATGCAAACAGCAAAGCAAATATCAGGTCTTGTACAAAGCATAGCATACATGAGACTACCAACTGCCGAAGCATATGATATCCTTCTCATCTCTGCTATCTTAGACGGCGTCTTAGGACACTATCTTGAGATAGATGGATGCCATGTCTAAAAGGTAAGAAAACTTTCTTGGCATCTTGCATGCTAAAGCGACTAAGTACAGTGTCGATGTAAGGTTCTTGAGATAAGCACAACATTCTCTTCTCACGGTTCCTAAGAACCTTGATGCCCAGAATTTGTCCCGCGTCTCCCATATCTTTCATCTCGAACTGGTTTGACAACCACGTTCGTAGTGATTACAACATCTTTTTATTGTTTCCAATTAGAAGAAGGTCATCTACATATAAAACTAAGAACACCACATTCCCCTTTTCAACTTTCTTATACACGCAGCTTTCATTTGGGCACTTCGAATCCAAACTTGTGAACAGTTTGATCGAAGCACTGGTTCCATGATCTAGATGCTTGCTTGAGGCCATAAATAGCCTTCTTAAGCTTCCATACCATGTGCTCTTTGTCCTTCACGGTGTAACCTTCGGTTTGTTCCATGTAGATGGTCTCCTCAAGACTACCATTTAAGAACGCAGTCTTAACGTCCATCTGTCATACATCCCAATCCGTGTAAGCTGCAATAGACAGTAGTATCCGGATCGATTTGAGCATGGCCACCGGGGAGAAGGTCTCGTCGTAATCGACACCTTCCTTTTGGGTGTACCCCTTAGCCACTAGTCTTGCCTTAATGACTTTAACTCGTCCATCGGGTCCAAGTTTACGTTTGTATATCCACTTGGTCGTAATGGCAGTACAGCCCTCGGGTAGGACGGACAAATCGTAGATGTCTTTGTCTATCATTGATTGTAGTTCTGAATCCGATGCGTTTAACTATTCGCAATGATCGACATCTGCCTGCGCCTCTACAAAATTCCAGGGATCTAATACATTGTTGTCCGCAGAGTGATTCATAGATTCTCCCAAACCAATGTATCTATCAGGCTCATGAGAGACCCTCCCACTGCGATGCGACACTACAACACTAGGAGTAGAAGTTGAAATTTCGGTAATTGTTTGTACACTAGGTACTTGTTCTTGGTTAATGGAACTTGTGACAGAAGTTAGCTCGTTAAGAGCTACTTTACTGCTGGGTTTATGATTCATTACAAAGTCTTCCTCTAAGAATGTCGCGTGAGTGTTCATGATAACTTTCTTGTCTAGGAGACTATAGAATTCATAGGCTTTCGAACCTTTGTGATAACCAATAAACAAACATACCCCTGTCCTTGAATCCAACTTAGTTGGATCATTTTCCAATACATGAGCCGGACACCCCCACATCTTGAGATGTTCTAGATTGGGGTTGCGCCCATTCCACAACTCATATAGAGTAGCAGGAACAAATTTTGATGGTAAATTGTCTAAAATATGGCTTGCAGAGAGCAAGGCATGTCCCCAAAAAGAAATAGGTAGCCGTGCATAACTCATCATCGATCGGACCATGTTTAACAAGATCTTATTCCTTCTTTCAGCTACGCCATTCTGCTGGTGTGTGCCCGGCAGTCAGTTGGGATTGAATTCCCTCTACCGATAAGTAGTCCAAAAACTCGGCACTTAGGTATTCGTCTTCGTGATCAGATCGCAGGCTTTTGATACGTGTTCCATGATGTGTTTCCGCAAAAGCCTTAAACTCTTTGAACTTGTCAAAAGATTCAGACTTGAAACGCATCAAATAAACATATCTGACTTTCGAGTAATCATCAATAAAGGTGATAAAATAGCGAAAGCCACCTCTTGCCTCGGTTGACATTGGTCCACACACATCAATATGAACGAGCTCTAGTACTTCTTTGGCTCTATTGCCTTTCACCCTAAAAGGTCTCTTAGTCATCTTGTATTCCAAGCAGGATTCACACATGGAAAACAACTCTGTTTCTAGACCTTTAAGAAGGTCTTGGTCCACGGGAGTTTGAATCATTCTTCGGTTGGCATGACCAAGTCTAAGGTTCCATAAGTACGTTTGGTTCAGTGAACTTGAAGGTTCTTTCCTTTTTCCTTGAAATTTTCGATGCATTATTGAGTTCTAATTTGCGATCATTAAATTGTGTAGATATGATCGTGTACAGATTGTTTTCCATAATACCACGACAGATATAAGAACCATCTTTCTTAATAATGCATCTGCCATTAAAAGAAATCGAATATCCATCAAAAACCAATTCTGAAACTGAAATTAAATTTTTCTAAATGAAGGTATCAACAAAACATTCTTCAAAATAAAAAATCTATCACTACTAAAACGCAAATAAACGTCTCCCACTACTACGGCCGCCACTTTAGTAGCGTTGCCCAGTTGGACCTCGATCTCACGATCATATAGCCGCCTTGTCACCTGCATTAAGTCAGGATCAAAACAAATATGATCAGTAGTTCCTGTTTTCAATAACCCAAGTATGAGATGAAGTTGAAGCCAAACATGACTCGACAACTAGAGGTTGGTGCATATCTGTAGCCTTAGCCCTTTTAGGGCAATCTGTCTTCCAATGCCCCTTCTCACCACACTTGAAACACTTCCATGTTTTCTTCCTCTTTGGCCTTCTCTTATTCTTTCCCTTAGCATCCTTAACTGTGACCTGGTTCGTCACTTTCTTCCTTCCCGTGCCAGGCCTAGGGCCAGAGGAACGATGTGTCGAAGTAACCATTGCAGCCTTAGCTGGGATCATGAGATCCTCCGCCGACTGAAGTTCTGTCAACAACTCATCCAAGGTGTAGTTCCTTTTGTTCATCTCAAAGTTGAGCTTGAACTGCAGAAAGCTAGGGGGCAGACTCTGAAGGATGATAGTGACTTGGGACTCAGCATCGATTGTACCTCCTAAAACCTCAATTTGATTGAGGTGGCTCATCATCTTGAGGACATGGTCCAGCACAGAAGAACCTTCCTTCATAGTCTTTGCCATGATACTCCGAAAGGCTTGAGACTTAGCCGTTCAATTATGAGTAGCAAAAAGATTTGTGAGATTTTGCATAATCTCGGCGACAGTCGCCATGGCATCATGCTGATGTCTAAGCACTGTTGACATGGAGGCCAACATATAACACTTAGCCATCTCATTTGACTTATGCCATCGTCTATGCGTATCTCGCACTGCCTGCGCGGCATTAGCCGCCGGCACTGGAGGCGGTGGAGTAGTGAGCACAAACTTGTACTCATCAGCCATGAGAACGATGTCCAAATTTAGTTTCTATTCTATGTAATTTTGGCCCTCAATTTTGTTTTCTTTAAGAATTGCAGATAGTTGATTGAGTGACATTGTGACGGTTTAGTTTGCACTGCGAAACATAATATTTACTATTTGTCATAAACTTATGTAATGAAATTGAAGAAATAAACCATAGAACTTATTAAATTCTTAAAACTGTAAAATTAAAATTTTGTACCCTCAAGATGAGGTCAATACGCATTAAAATTTTAACATTTTTACGGTCACAATACCGACGAATAGTCCAGAGACCGTAGCACCGCATGGCCGCCAAATGTTGCTTAAGCACGACCATCAGGTTTAGAATTACAGAATCTCGTTTCTACAACACACTCCATAACAATGCTCATGAGTAGATAACAATTAAATTATTCTTGTCCATATCATCTAGAAATAAAATAAATAAATTTATTTCCATAGATATAGTTAATAATCTAAATATTCATCAAAACTGGGGAAATCTTCCCAAAATATTTTATTTCCATTAAATAATAATATTTTTGATGATATCTTTTAATTTAGGAATTAAATAGTCATTAAAATATTCTATCATCATTATCTCGTCGATCGACGTTCGCACGAATCGAAGACGCCGCCCAGTCACCGCCGGCAGCCCGCTCGACGGCGCGGCTGCTTCCCTTCTCCCTCTTCTCTCTGGCGCATTCACGCTGATCACACCCTTCGTCACCGTCAGCCAGCGTGCGAATACAACCGCGTTTCTCTGGTGACATTCTCTTCGCCGCCGGCGACCCACGTGAACCAGCAGCTGCCGCGATTAGCGGCGCAACTCTCGGTTCAGCGTCGTACGGCTAGGGTTCAACTAGCCTTAGGGTTTATGTTAGGGTTAGGGTTTTTGTGGTGAAGGAAACACCCGCTGCTCTCGGACGAGCAACAAGCTCCGTCTCGTTCCACCACCGTCGACCGCCGCCATGGCTGAGCAAGATCGGCATTGCGGTCTTCGTGGCGGCGTGGACGAGCCCTCGCTCTTATTCACGTCGCCATATGATCGCTCTGAATGCTCCCACTATTCAGGCGCGATTTCTAAGATCTCCGGGACCGGCGATCTCGCAGGCGGCGCGCACGAGTCCACGCTCGTCTGCGCGTCACCGCTTGATCGCCTCCGTCACTCCCACTCGCTCGACAACCCTACTTCGTTCGCGTGTAGCGTGATCGTTCTCGGCGCTAGCGCCGACAGATCACACGTCTCGTGCGTTCGAAATATTTGAGTTCGTTCATTCGATTGTTCTTGAGTTCATCGTGCATAAAAAAATAACAACTAAATACAAGAACATGCTTCGAAACCAAAACACAAGCATACATGAATTTCGCGAAATTTAAATCCAAATAATCAGAGCCAAAGACTTGCTCTTATACTAATTGAAAGAACTGGCAGCGGAAGCGCGCGGTTAATTACAAATAAATCAGATAATCAAGCGATCTATTTAGCAGATTATTTAGACAAACTCTATTCGCGCAATTATCACATGTAACATGCTCATAACTCAAATAAATCTTGCTTTAGAATAATTGAAACCTAAAACATTTTCTACAGTTTAGCTATTTTACCTTGATGATTCTCCAAAGAATCGAAGATAGCTAGCGCCTTCTCCACATTAAGATCTTGAGTACTAAACCACTGATCTTCTGTCTGGTTCCCAGACTGTAAATTGATATAAGGGTGGGCTGATCTCACCAGTATACTAGGACTTAAATAAAGAAGACTGGTAACCTATCTCACGGAGGAGAGAAAAATCGTCCATCACGGAACAGGAGAGGGGGACGAAAATTTTAGTAGTAAATAAAGTGTAATTTCTATCTTCTTTATTCTCTTATTTATAATAAGTCACATATTGGACCCAGACTTGGATCTTGGAAGGTATTGGATATGAGCTCCTCCAATTAGCTTTTAACAAATTAAATTGAATCTCAATTTAATATAAACTTTTAATTAGAATATTACGAGCACCCACTACAGAAGTAATATTGCACTCCCCATCCAAATTTGAAATATTAAGTAATTTGGGGTTCCGTTGCTTGTTATTTATTTCCGGCGCTTAAGATAGGAATGAACATCTATTAATTAATTAGTGTCTGCTATGAACAAATACTTATTTATTATTCATAGAGTAATCAAACTCCAACAAGCTAAGTTCCGAATAATAAAGCCTTATTTCGAGTTTCTCTTGAGGATGCTATCAAACGAGACTCACCTCGTGCACGATCAATATAATACTAATCCTAGCACCGCTAGATATAAATCACTACTACCCAATATACCAGGTTTATTGGGTTGCAAAAATCCCGCACCATTGTTAAGTCAAAGTAGTGCATAATCAATACCGTATGCTAGACCTGCCCACGGTTCATGAACCGGCGGTTTCGGTTCGGAACCGCCGGTTCCATATTTCCTTTGGAAAATATGGAACCGGAACCAAACCGTGAGGCTGTTTCACGATTTCGGTTTCGGTTCAAAAACCGGCGGTTTCGGTTTCGGTTCGGAACCGCCGGTTTTCAGACGGTTCGTAGCGGTTTAGGTTCGATTTCGCGGTTTCACGGTTTTTTCCGTCAATTTTTTTTTGCCATATAGTTTGAAATTATAAAATAAATTGGAACAAGGAAATGGATAGTTTAAATTGAGAGATTGAAGAGAGAAATTCTTGTAAACACTAAAATGAGGCGAGTGTAAGTAAGGATAAAGAGGAGTATTTAATATAGATAAAAATAGAGAGAAATGAGATCCAATTTGAATTTAAAATCAACATTTAAGAATAAATAAATAAATAAATAAATAAAAATAAAAGAAATGGTGTTTTGTGCAATCAATTTTGAATAGTGCAGCCATCGCCCACCGTCAACCAATCAATTTGAAGACTCAACTAATCAATTTTGAAGACTACAACATTAACCAATGTTAATTTATTATACTTTATTTAAAGTAATCAATTCTTCTAAGTTTATTAAAAAATGTTGGATAAATATTTATTAATAATTATCCAAACTCCATAGATTCCATACGTAAAAAAATATGTTAATTAATAAAATCGGAAATAGTATTATAAAGTTATTACCATAAACAATACAACATAGACTCCATCTTGTAATTTAGTTATTTTTATTTTATTATCTTTTATCTTATGTTTTTCAAATTACCATCCAATTTTACCAAATAGTATTATAAAGTTATTTTTGCTACAAAATTTTGTCCCACATTATTGTTTCTACGGATATTACCAAATCTAGAAATGAAAGTTATTTATATAAGAGTATAAAACTCATAAACCGGATCATTCAACAATGTTTTATTTAATGGAGTATAGTTTTAATATAAGGATTAACTATGTTTAAATTTATCATTGCGTTGGCGGTTCGGAACCGAGAAACCGCCGGTTCGGTCGCGGTTTCGGTTCGAAAAATTTGGAACCTGAACCGAACCACGGTTCTAAAATTCACAGTTTCGGTTTGGAATATTTTTTGCGGTTTCAGTTCGGAACCGTAACCGCCGGTTCGGTAAACCTTGGGCAGCTCTACCGTATTCTCAATGCTAACGTACATTGATTAAGAAACATTAATTATCAAGACCTCGTCTTTCACTAGATAGCATAATGACTTGTCGCACTGTTAGATCTAATTAAGTGATATACCACACCAATGTCATCTTATTTCAGTAAGGCTTACAAATATGCGGACCGACATTGCAATCTTTCATGATAGGTAGTGTAAGCCTATCTAGGTTGTGAAATTCTTTTTTTTTCTTTGTTTAGAACTGATCGTATTACCTTAAAGTGGACGACGCCAACAACCGGTCTACTAACACAAAGACTTAGACTTAGTTAAGTTACTTATACATTTAAACATGTAATAAACATCCATTAAATGTAAAACATAACAACATTATGACAAAAATAATTTTTTTTATTCATTGAAAAATAAAATAAGAGTTTTTACAATATTCAAATACTCGAAAAGTGATTTCTAGTATACAAACTCTAACAAGATCTTACCACTTAAGTTGTTGGCACCAAGGTCCAATATTTGAAGAATTGTCAAGTTCCCAATCCCTCTAGGAATAGATTACATGCTTGTAAATTGTAACGTTGCATGAAATTAAAATCCAATTATATGCATTAATATATTCGGTTATACTCTCTCCATCTGCGAATGAGAATCCCATTTCTTTTCGGTGCGAGTTTTATGATATACTAAGAACAGTGGGTAAGAAAAAATTAGTAAAATATGAGTCTAACTTATATATACGAGTATTAGTTTTAAATGAAATGTTAGTAGAATGAGTTAGTGCATTGTGGGGCATATATACTATTTATAGTAAAAGTGAACCGGGACTCCTATTCGCGGACGGACCGAAATGAAAAAATAGAACCGACACAATGTCAACAGTAGACGATGTGTTGACATCAAAATTTTAAAATTTTACAATGTGTTGACATCTTGTTGATATTGTATTACACTGTATTAACACTGTATTGAGGAGTTTGGAGTTTGTAAAATATATATTTTGCATTTTATAAATATCCTTGTATAGTTACAAACTGTTTCTAATTTTGAATACAAAGTAAAAAATATGAAAGTAATTGGCATTATGTTATTTTATTAATTTTTTTTACCTAAAATAAAAACTCTTCTATGTATGAGCATGCGATTTTGTTTTAATATACTTCATATATTTCTTTCGAGGGCTTGAAACAGAAATTCTGGCTTCGTCGTAATGATAATGCATACTCCATAGTTCTGGTTTCGATTATTTTTCTTAGTGAAAAATTAATTTTGTGATAATTTTAAAATAGTATATAATTAATTAGGTGTCATGATTTTGTTAGCATTGGTTGGAACTTGCAAGCAATATAGAATTGTCCCCAAAGCTAGTGGGCATGCCTGACAGATAGAGTTGATTTTTTAGCAGATGACTTGAGAACTGAGACTAATAAGCACCACAGATATATAGGTCAGTTACTCAAAGTCTTCTCCATAGACATATTCCATCATAATTTACTTGAATATAAGTAACATGGGACGCACTTTATGTTTACAACATCCCACTACCAAAAATGGTAAAAGTGAAATGGGACAAATTTTGGGGGACGGACGGAAACGAAAAAATGGGACAAATTTTGGTGGACGGAGGTAGTATCTTATTAACTCCAAGAGTGGACTCAGCAAGAAATACTTATTTATTATTCATAGAGTAATCAAACTCCAACAAGCTAAGTTCCGAAGTAATCAACTATCAATATGTGGACTGATAAGGCAAATTTCATGCATCGGTTTTGAGGTTAAAATTCTACGATTTTTGTAAACTAATACACGTTTTTAAGTTCAGGTGTATAGAGAATCTGTCAGGTTAAGGAAACAGAAGGAAAAATCTATCGGGCAGTTGCAACCTGACCCAGGAGACCGAGGAAGCAGCTGTTGAGCATAAAAGTACCCTTTTGAAGGACTTTCTAGGAGGGAAAATTTGGTCTCGAAGTTTCTGTAGTTAAACCTTGTAGTTAAACCTTTAATTTTGTTACCCATGCGTGCGTATGTTTCTTTTCTGTTCCCTAGGTCCAGCAGATAGAATAGTCATTTTTAATTTTCCCCGAGTCTAGTAGTTAAAAATTCTTAATCCATGAGTTGCGTGGCAGTAGCCGACCCCTTCCAAGTCCTCTAAACACTTGCTTACCCCGTCCGTCTCTGTGGGATCAATCCTTACTCCCTATACTAGCCAATAGTAAATGGTTTAAAGTTTTGATAGCGGTTTAGCGTCCCCAACAACATAGTCAGATAGTTTAAGGAGTTCCTAGACCTAGCTGTCCATTGAATCCTCTAGCCCTATTTGATCTCATATCCATTCCATCTAGCTCAAACCAGCTCTATCAACTAATGAACAAATAATTGCATCTTGAGCCACACTTCACTGAATTGCATTCTATTATTCGCGTGGTGCATGCATGTATTTATTGAATGCACAAACAATTGCATTATAATCCACAAATAACTGTATTGAATAATCAGAATCTTGCATCTTAAATTCTACATGTCCATAATTTTGCACAATAACCCATCACAAATTGCATCAATGTCAATGTGCTTTGGCATTGCAAACAAAAAAAGGAATCATTATGAAACTAATAACCTAGTGGAGTCAATAGTAAAACATTTATCCATTCGAAAACAATTTCAGCTAGCCTTCAATGCTAGAGCAGTCTAGTCAGAACCAAATTATATCCATCATAACGGCTAGCTCAAAGAACAACATAAATCTGGTGTATCACTACTTTTTGTAAGTTGTTATCATTTTCTCAACATCAATTGGCCCTTTCTACTTCTCTTCCTCGTAGCACCCATAGGTACAATGCATTCCACCATCAGTGCTTTTGATCCCAAATAGCCGCGTTTTAATGATTTTTGCTCTAAAGTATTGTAAAGACAACATTATCTAAAGTATCTCAATAATTAATCACTCTATAAAATAGTACAAGCAAAACATTCAACAAATTAAGCAATGTCCACGGTAGGCAATAAGCAACTTGTCGTATCCAAAATATTGATGCACTTTTTATTAACACTAAAAATACCTGCAAGTATACAGGGTAGATCTAGTATAGCTAAAGGTCAGTACCGGATATCGAACACGGGGAATATAGTTGCAACTGACTATTATGTACTAAGCGTCAAATACTATCTAGAGAAACAAGAGAAGTTTTGGGTTTTTGAAGTAAAAACAATTAAAAGCAATCAAACAACTAAATGCAATTAAATCACAAAGATAAGATATGAGAGATAAGAGAATTCCATGGATGTGCGTTCACAGTTATGGTTATACAAATTTCAACTACAATACCCTAGCACAGTTTATACTTTGAAAGGACGAGTCACCTAGCTTATGCTCATGTGATACAAACGTTGATTACAACATTAGGGTTGTCAATCCTAACACGTAACTCCAAAAAGCTCCTAAGACCCTTGAAAAATCCCCACTCTCAATTAACAGTGTCGTTTTAAAGGAAGCTAACTGTAGTGTCTACTAAGTGAATCTAACTCGCTAGAACTATGTCATAGTTATGAAGCAAGTTATATTAAATCATACACGATTGTGTCACTCAATTATGCAGCATCAAAACTAATTAGGGAAGAAACAAAGTAAAAAGAGAACGGATATTAAATAGAAAAAGGAATTGTATAAACCAATAAAAGTTACTAACACATCCAAAGAATCCTATGAATTTAGTTAGACATAATTGAATAAGCTAAAAACATAGATTGGAGTGAAAACAATTGGAACATA
>NC_062970.1:23423701-23541947 GCF_023119035.1 Salvia hispanica | reverse complement strand
GTGCGTTCACAATTATGGTTATACAAATTTCAACTACAATACCCTAGCACAGTTTATACTTTGAAAGGACGAGTCACCTAGCTTATGCTCATGTGATACAAACGTTGATTACAACATTAGGGTTGTCAATCCTAACACGTAACTCCAAAAAGCTCCTAAGACCCTTGAAAAATCCCCACTCTCAATTAACAGTGTCGTTTTAAAGGAAGCTAACTGTAGTGTCTACTAAGTGAATCTAACTCGCTAGAACTATGTCACAGTTATGAAGCAAGTTATATTAAATCATACACGATTGTGTCACTCAATTATGCAGCATCAAAACTAATTAGGGAAGAAACAAAGTAAAAAGAGAACGGATATTAAATAGAAAAAGGAATTGTATAAACCAATAAAAGTTACTAACACATCCAAAGAATCCTATGAATTTAGTTAGACATAATTGAATAAGCTAAAAACATAGATTGGAGTGAAAACAATTGGAACATAAAACTAAAGCAAATAAAACCCGTAGGTTGAATCCTTGTCGTTCTTGATGTTCTTGCTTCTTTCTCCAACCCCTTGCACAATGAAGAACTCTCAAATTTATGCTATGGAAGTAATTGGCAAAAATATGATGAAAGATTAGGGTTGAAGGAGGAGCTAGGAAAGCTCCCCTTTTGGGGCTAAGGAAGGGTTGAATTTTATGAATGAGGTTATGGGGTATATATAGGCTTTAGAAGGATTTAAATTTGGTAATAGGTGTCCTCCAAGCATTAGGAAATATGTAATTTTCGTTCCCCATAGTAGAAGGAAAAGATTTGGCTTCACAAGGTAATATCTTCTTTCATTCTTCAAATTTCGCGCGCCGCGTTTCTGTGGCGGGCCGCCGCACCTTGGCCGGTGGTCGCCGCGCGCAGTCCAGTAGCTTCTAACTCCTTGTGGCGGTCGCCACGCACTTCCCGGCGGTCGCCGGGCGTGTCTTTGTCTCCGCTAAGTGCCGGCGGTCGCCGGAAGTGTTGCGGCGGTCGCCGGAGAAGCTCCAGATTCCCTACTTCGCGTTTTAACTCCCTTTTTGACTCAATTATGCACATTTCTCACAAAACACGTCAAAATACCAAAATAGACAAAATATGCAAATAATGGACGTGTAGAGTGACTTTGACATAAAAAACGGACCAAATAATGGCCTTAAAACAATGCAAAATCCGAGCGTATCAAATATGCATAGTTTAGAACAAAATAAACAATCTTTTGTACTCCCTCTGTTCCACATTATGAGTGCAGAAAAGTTAACGTGACTTCTAATGTAGGATGAAAGGTGTACAAAATAAGCAAACTTTCACAGTAAAATTGCAAAATTGAAGAAATTCTAAAACAAAGGAAAAAAAAAAACGCATGAGACATTCCAAGAAAGTAAGCAAGTTTCCGAAGTCAGCAATGTATCTCAAAAATTAAGCACACTCTCGAATGGAATAAGCAAAACATTGAAAAAATTAAGCAATGTCCACAATAAACAAAGTGAGCAAACTTTTGTATTAAATAAGCAAACTTTAACAATAAAACTGCAAACTGAGCAAATTATCAATCAAATTAAGACACAAAATAAGCATAATGTCCAACAAAGTAAGCAACATTTCCAATAGCTTGTGCAAACTTTTCAATACACAAAATTTTAAACAAAATAACCACATTTAACAAGAAATCAAGCAAAAATAAAATAAAATAAGTCAACAGATAAAAAGTTGTAGGTTTCAAATTACTAAATCGCACAAATTAAGCAAACCACCGGTTGCAATAAGCAAAAAAGTACAACATTAACCAAATACCACACACCAAATCGAACAATCTACCTGAATACTAGCATCAATTAAGCAACAACTCCACAATATTAAGCGGATAACTAAACAAACTAAGCAATTAAACAACAGTACAAATAAGTACTCCCTCTGTTCCATAGTAATGGAGGCGTTTCTTTTCGGCACAGAGATTAAGAAAATTGTGTTAGGTGAGTTAAGTAAAGGTAGAATAAAATAGAAAATGAAAAAGGTAGAGAGGTGAAGAGAGAATAAAGTACGAGAAAGTAAAGTAGGTGTGGAGAAATGTGTTGACTTTTACTAAAATGGAAATGACTCTATTACTGTGGAACGTACCGAAATGGCAAAATGACTTTATTACAATGGAACGGCGGGAGTATTCTTTTTTCACAAGGATTGAAGCAGCAAACAGAAATTCAATGAACAAGAACCAAAACAAAGCAAGAAATTACCATTTCGCGAAGTTTCTCTGACGCCAGGCGCAAGGGTGTTTGAAATTGCTGGTCTTTTAGCCATTAAGCGAATTGGTGGTCGGTAGATGGAAGAGATTCACGCTTTGTTCGCAAAAACACGAATTTCTGTTCGCCGGAAATGTGGAAAACTGCGGGATTGGGCTAGGGTTATGAATTGAGAAGGTGTTTTATGAGGGTTTTTGAAGTGGAAAGCGGCGGAATTGAGAAGTTGAACGATTTGGAAAGAAAGTGGAAAGGTGTGTAATGAGTTGAATGTGAGAAGAGATCGTGTATTAATTGACCGCTGATAACTCGCACATTCAATTTCGAGGAGTGGGTATAATATAAGATCTTCCAGATATAACCTTCAATGTAACTAAAATACTCTGAAATGCAACCTCAATTGATGCAATCATAACCCGACATCTCTATATCTAACAGTTCATATAGGCAGGATGTTATAACTAGATAAGTCGGTATGGAGTGTAGTGCCTCCATTGCGACTATATTCTTCAAATTTAACATAATTTGTAAATGAAATGGAATTACTTAATATAAAAAAAAATTGCAGAAATAAAATAAAGAAAGTGCAATTTATAAAACACACACACACACACACAGAGACCACAGTCTCTCTCTCTAAAAAGAACTTAAAAAAGAAAAAAAAAACCCAAAAATCAGATACTTGAAATGTATGAAATGTGTTTAACGTGTGGTGTGAAATATGTGAAATGTGTGTAGTGTGTGTGAAATGCATGTAATATGTATACTGTATAGTGTGTGTAGTGTGCATGAAATGTGTGTA
Organism: Salvia hispanica; assembly: GCF_023119035.1. Classification (NCBI taxonomy): domain Eukaryota; kingdom Viridiplantae; phylum Streptophyta; class Magnoliopsida; order Lamiales; family Lamiaceae; genus Salvia; species Salvia hispanica. The sequence goes on along the minus strand of NC_062970.1, from coordinate 23,538,897 downwards.
GTGTGTGTGAAGTGTGTGAAATGTGTGAAGTGTGTTGTGGATATATAGTGAAGTTATCTAATTTCATGATTACATGGAATTCAAGTTTTCTACTTTTGATATGGAATTCAAATTGTGGAATTAAAAAAGATTTTAAATTGAATTACAATTCCAAATCCAAATATTTTTATGGCAAACATTGGATTTGGAATTGAAGACTCCAATTCCAATTCCACACCTCCAATTCCATGTAATAAACGCAGCCTAAACGTTTTTTTTTCTTGCTACATGAAAAATTAATAAATGTGCTTATGCGATCAACGTTGTTTGGATCACATGTTTTGATGTATGTTATTACTACTATTTTGTTTCCAAAAATTCGAGCTGTTACATTTTGGCTAAGATTGACATCCTTAATGCTAGTAATCAATGTTTTCCGGCCAACAGAAGTAATTCGGTGACCTGCCCTAGTAAACGCAAAAATAACTGTTTAGATATCATGAATGGTAAATGTTATCTAAATAGACTAAATAGTGAAATTATTTCGTTGGAATTCTCTTGTCTAAACTATTTTTTTAAACTCTTTTTTAACTGCTTTGTTACTTGCTAGTTTTTACTTTGTATTATTTTAAACTTAGTTCAAACCAACCAAAATCTCATTTCTCCAAATAGTATATGAAGCTTAGTATATGGTAGATAGTTTAAAAACTTATTCCTCGTGATCGATATCTTGGTGCTAACCTTTTGCTATACTAGATCTAGAGAATTGATATGCTGCAGACTTTATTTGAGCGACTGTGAGTGACAAGTGTATATTCTCTTTCTCCTCACACGTATTTCTCAATTTATTATCTCTCCTGGCCGTCTCTCTCTTCAATCCATCTCTCTGTTCCACCATTTTTTCCTATCCCCACGTTTCTCCATCATTCATCTTCTATCCTGACTTTCTTCATATCAAATTCTCTGCTCACCCCTGTCGTTTTCTTTTTATGTTCTCACTTTCTTCAATTTTTTTCTGAAAATCTCTTGGTTCTTTGCAATTCAATCCCCATATATGTTGATTTTAATTCGTTCATTGCTTCTTTCTCCTCAAATCACCACACTTTAATTCTTCTCAAAATCAAATCATTTCTTCTTGATTTTTTGTAATCTCAATTCCCGTAAGCCCCAGATGATTTATGACTTATGATTTATTTCAGTAAGATCAATTATCTCAACTTGCTTCTTTCTCATCAATTATTTTCCAACATTAGTAGTTTCTCCCTTGTTTTTTAGTGGTGCTCTTCCTCCCTCTCTTAATTTCTTTAAACATTTCTTTGTTTTCGACCCGGACTCTCTCTTTGGAAAATAGAAAAATTGGAGAAACCGTAGGTGGATGTCAAATTTAATCAATTAATTTTGTTTATAAAATTTACTCATTGAGAATTATTCTCGAACAAACCCAGAAAAAAAGTAATAATTCATACTAGGAGGAAGCAATATTTTTACAGAAAAAATGTGGAATTGGATATTGAAGGAGTGAGAAGAAATACTGTGTACTGTTGAAAAGCAGTGAATCATGAATCTACATTGGTAAACCATGAAAAATTAGAAAAAAGAAAAAAAAATGAAAGTGAGTGATGCACTTTTTATTAGCACTAAAAATATATGCAAGTATACATTGTAGATCTAGTATAGCTAAAAGTTAGTACTGCATATCGAAAATGGGAAATAAATTTACAAATTATCTACAACATACAAAGATTGTCTACCACATACACAGCCTCAAATAAATAATATTTGGAAAAACATGATTTTTTTGGGTTGAGTAATTAACTAGACTGGAATAAATAAAAAAAGCAAGTAATGAAACAAAATTGCAGTAAACATGGTTTGGGAAAGCAGACGAGACAAGGGAATCCCTAGGGAGTGATTTCATCAACTCATTAATAATTGAAATTATTTAGTTCTATGTTTATCCGACTCAAGCTCTACAGGAGCTATTTCTATCGTGTATGAACACTCATGTCACAAATATTGTATTGACACATAGAATATAAAGTACTCAAAGTCATCACCGATAAGAGGTTAACAATAATAAAAATAACAACCAAGCAGTTAAATATAAACCAAGGAATAATTAAAGTAAAACGAGTTCTGAACATCAAACAAATAAAAAGAACTACATATAGTCAATTACTTTCATCCCCTAGGATTGTATACATTTATCTATCCATAGACAGATAATCTAAATAAATATAAGCAAAATAAAACATGTTCAATCGAACAAAAACTAGATAAAACCCGGAAGAATTAATCTTGCTCTTACTTGATCTCCCTTGAATTCTATGCTCCTGTAGAAGATGGAGGAATTTATGTATAAGGTAGAGGATGGAATTAAGGCTCAAAGATTGGTGAATAATATGAATTAGGTTATGAGGTATTTATAGGCTTAAAAAAGGTTTAGAGAAGGTAAATTTTGTTCCCATGGGTTAAGGATAAGATTTGGCTTTATAAGGTGATATCTTCTTTCCTTCCTTGAACTTCCGCCTAAATTTCCGCCAGCTATTGAAGATCGAAGAATATGTGAAACTTTGAATGTGTGTGAAAGATAAGAAGAAAGGTAGGGGAAGAATTTCTTCTTATTCAATAACCGGAAACACTGAAATGGTAGAGATGATACAACTTGAAGAACAAATCTAATGAGCTACAAAGCTAACACTTATACAAAGCTCAAGCTCGAGTGTATGAGAGCTACACCGAGTCAGTTATAACCGCTAACAAACTTGATACTAACGTCTCTATGTTGACAGCTCATATCTTGATCACATGCTTCACATCTCCACCTAAACTTCCCATGAACCCCTGCAGTTGCACCGTAGGTTCCCATGCACTCTTTCACTGCTATGCATGGCCACATCCTCTAACAATCTCCACCTTGGCCACCACATCCGTTCAAACGTGCATGCTAAGCAGATTCATTAATCTGCAACATAGTCGAACTTTTCTTTGCTCAATGGTTTAGTGAGCATATCAGCTGGATTGTGTGTTGTATCTATCTTCACAATCCTCACTCTGCTACTCTCCACCTCATCTCTTATGAAGTGAAGCCTCACATCAATGTGTTTACTACGTTCATGAAACACTTGATGCCTTGCTAGAAAAATAGCCCCATTATTGTCACAATGAACTAAGACACTCTCTTGCTTAATTCTAAAGTCTAAAATCAATCCCATTAGCCATTTGCTCTCTTTTACAGCTGAAGTCACAACCATGTGCTCGGCCTCTATTGTAGATAAAGCCGCCACATTTTGCAATCCTGATTTCCAACACACAGCAGAACCAAACAAGGTGAAGATGTACCCAGTCTGAGATCTTATCTAGGCTAGCTGCATAGTCTGAATCACAAAAGCCAACTAAAGGCTCCTTTTCTCCTCCACCTTCTTTGGTAAATAAGATTCCAAACTTATCAGCTCTTTTATGATATCTTATTGTCCATTTCAATGCACTCCAGTCTGCCATATCCAACCATATATCTGCTGGTTGTGCTTATGGCATGAGTTATATCAAGCCTAGTACATATCATCATATACATCATACTCCCAACTATATTGGAGTATGAGATTAACTCCATTTCTTTCCTCTCTGCCTCAGTCTCAACCTTCTGCTCTTTTGTCAGCTTGAAGTGCATTGCCAAAGGTGTTGAAGTACTTCTCATATTTTCAGTGTTGAACTTTCTCAAAGTCTTCTGAATGTAACCAGTCTGAAATAGCCAAAGCTTTCCTTCCTTTCTATCTCTGATTATATCCATGCCAAGAATCCTCTTTGCAACTCCAAGATCTTTCATATTAAATTCAGCCTCCAAAAATCCTCTTTGCAACTCCAAGATCTTTCATATTAAATTCTGCCTTAAGCTGAGCTTTCACTCTTTTGATTTCAGTGATGTCCAGCCCTGATATGAGAATATCATCAACATACAATAGGAGGTAAACTGGCTGCTTTCCTTTCTGCCTTTTAATGAACACACAATTTGAAGGAACTGGCAGCGGAAGCGCGTTCGGATATCATAATTTAATAATCAATCGAACAAATAAATCACATAATAATCATATCTATTTAGCAGATTATTTAGACAAAATCTATTCGCGTAATTCTCACATGTATCATGCTCATAACTTGAATTAATCATGCTTAAGTATATTGAAACCTAAAACATGCTTTTCTACGGAGCAAAAATAATACCTTATTAATTCTCCAAAGAATTGATGATGGCTAGCTACTTCTCCACGTGACGCTTTGAATACTAGACCACAGATCTTCTCTCTGGTTCCCGAACTGTACTCCAATATCAGTGTGGGCTGACCTCACCGGAATACTAGGACTTAAATTAAAAAGACAGAAATTCTACTCCACGGAGGAGAAGAAACTTTGAAAAATAATAATGTGTTGTGTTATTTTTCTGTCTCCTTTATACTCCTATTTATATTAAGTTCCTTTTGGGCTCAGACAGGGATCTGTGGAAGGTTTTGGATATGGGCTCATCCAATTTACTTTTTACTAATTAAATTGAACCCACAATTTAATATAAGCTTTAATTGGAATATTACGAGCAACCACTAAAGAAATAATATTGAACTCTCCCCATCCAAATCCGAAATTATAAGTAATCCGGGTTTTCATTTTAACTTTCATTTCCCGCGCTTAAGATAAAAATGTCCATTAATTAATTAATGTCTGCTATGGACTTAATTAATTAATTTCTTATTAATTCTAAGAGTGGACTTAGCATGAAACGCTTATTTATTATTCATAGAGTGATCAAACTCCAACTAGCTAGCTTCCGAATAATAAAACCTTGTTTCGCGCTCCTCTTGATGAGATTATCATACGAGACTCACCTCGTGCACGATTCCATATAATAGCAATCCTAGCACCGCTAGATATTAATCACCACTACCCAATATATAAGGATTATTGGGTTACAAAAAACCCGCACTATTTGATAAGTCAAAGTAATGCATAATCAATACCGTATGCTCAATGCTAACCTACATTGATTAAGAAACAAATATTTATCAAGACCTCGCCTTTCAGTAGATAGCACAAGGACAAGTCTTGCTGTTAGATCCGTTCAGTGGTTTACGACACCAATGTCATCATATTTCAGTAAGGCTTAGAAATATGGGGACCGACGTTGCAACCTTTCGCGATGGATAGTCTAATTCCATATAGGTCGTGTAATTCTTCTTTTTCTTTGTTTAGGACGGTCACGTGTTACCTTAAAGTGGACGCCGCTCACAACCGGTCTACTAAAACAAAGACTTAGACTTTGTTAAGTTAACTTATATATTTAAACATTCTATTAACATCCATTAAATGTAAAATATAACAACATAATGACAAAAATAATCTGTTTTATTCCTTGGAAATTAAATTAGAGATTTACAGTATTCAATCACTCGAAACGTGATTTCTAGTATACAAAAAAAATGTGCTAACGTCTAATTCTCCCACTTTTACTGAAAGCAGATTGAGGTCTTGTATTAATCGAACTCCCATTCCTTCAACATGGCTCTCAAACAGCTTTACCGCTAATGCCTTTGAGAAAGGATCTACCAGGTTATTTTCTGACTCAATCTTGACCACTTGTCTGTCTCCTCTCTGCACTATATCTCTATTGATATGATACTTCCTCTCTATGTGCTTGTTCGCTTTATGAGCCAGAATTGTCACAATAAATGGTAATGCTCTTGGGCATGTTCGTAACCACACCTAAGTCCAAAAGGAAGTTCTTAAGCCATACAACCTCTTTTGCAGCCTCCGAAGCGGCCATATATTCGGCTTCCATGGTAGAGTCTGCAATGCATTTCTGCTTTACACTCTTCCAAATTACAGCTCCACCTCCTATGGTAAACACATATCTGGAAGTTGATTTTCTCGAATCTACATCAGCCTGAAAGTCTGAATCTGTATAGCCTAAAGGACAGAGCTCGGCTGCATTGTAAACTAGAACATAGTCCTTAGTACGATTAAGGTACTTGAGTATTTTCTTTATGGCAGTCCAATGTCCTTGGCCCGGATTTGATTAATATCTTGCTACCATGCCAACAGCAAAACAGATATGAGGTTTAGTATAAAGCATATCATACATGAGACTACCAACTGCTGAGGCATATGGTCCTTCTCATCTCTGCTATCTCAGATGCTGTCTTTGGACACATCTCTTGAGATAAATGGAGGCCGTGTCTGAAAGGTAAGAAACCCTTCTTGGCATCTTGCATGCTAAAGCGTCTAAATACTGTATCGATGTAATATTCTTGGGATACGCACAACGTTCTCTTTGCACGGTTGCGAAGAACCTTGATACCGAGAATGTGTCCCGCATCACCCATATCTTTCATCTCGAACTGGCTGGACAACCAAGTTCGTACTGATGACAACATCTTTTTATTGTTTCCAATTAGAAGAATGTCATCTACATATAAAACTTAGAACACAACATTTCCCTTTTCAATCTTCTTATACACGCAACTTTCATTAGGACACTTTTCGAATCCAAACTTTTAAACAGTTTGATCAAAACACTGGTTCCATGATCTAGATGTTTGCTTGAGGCCATAAATGGCCTTCTTAAGCTTCCAAACCATGTGTTTCTTGCCCTTTTCCACATAGACTTCGGGTTGTTCCATGTAGATGGTCTCCTCAAGACTCCCGTTTAAAAACGCAGTCTTAACGTCCATCTGCCATACTTCCCAATCTATGTAAGCTGCTGTAGACAACAGTATCCAGATCGATTTGAGCATGGCCACTGGGGAGAAGGTCTCATCGTAATCGATGCCTTCCCTTTGGATATAACCCCTTAGCCACTAGTCTTGCCTTAAAGACTTTAACTCGTCCATCAGGTCCACGTTTACGTTTCTATATCCACTTGGTCCCAATGGCAGTACAGCCTTCCGGTAGGATAGACAAATCATAGACGTCTTTGTCTACCATTGATTGTAGTTCCGAATCCATTGCTTTCACCCATTCGCAATGATCGACATCTACCTGCGCCTCCGCAAGATTACAGGGATCAAGTACATTGCTGTCCGAGGAGTGATCCATGCATTCTCCCAAACCAATGTATCTTTCGGGCTCATGAGAGACCCTCTCACTGCGACGCGACACTACAACATTTGGTGTAGTAGTTGAAATTTCTGGAATTGTTGTTACACTAGGTGTTTGTTCTTGGTTAATGAAACTTGTGACTGAAGTTAGCTCTTCAAGAGCTATTTCACTGCTGGACTTATAATTCATTACAAAGTCTTCCTCTACGAATATGGCATGTGTGCTCACAATGACTTTCTTATCTCGGAGACTATAGAATTCATAAGCTTTCGATCGTCTAGGGTAACCTATAAACACACATACCTCCGTCCTAGATTCCAGCTTAGTTGGATCCTTTTCCAATACATGAGCCGGACAACCCCACACTTTGAGATGTTCTAGATTGGGCTTACGCCCAGTCCACAATTCATATGGGGTAGTAGGAACTGATTTAGAAGGTAAATTGTATAATATATGTCTTGTTGATAGCAAGACATGTCCCCAAAATGAAATTGGTAACCGTGCATAACTCATCATCGATCGGACCATGTTTAACAAGGTCCTATTCCTTCTTTCACCTACGCCATTCTGCTGGGGTGTGCCCGGCGCAATTAGTTGGGATTGAATTCCCGACGCTGATAAGTAGTCCAAAAACTCGGCACTTAGGTACTCGCCTCCGCGATCAGATCGCAGGCATTTGATACTCTTGCCATGACGCGTCTCTACACTAGCCTTAAACTCCTTGAACTTGTCAAAAGTTTCAGACTCGTAGCGCATCAAATAGACGTGTCCAATGTTTGAGAAGTCATCAATGAAGGTGATGAAATATCGAAAACCGCCCCTTGCCTCGGTTGACATTGGCCCTATTACCCTTTGACCTGCCTTTTAATGATATTTTTTAAACAAAACTCATCAAATTCTTTAGACAAGTATTCCAATCCATTGTCTGTTCTCAAGACTTTGGGAGAGCATCCCTTTTCTTTCTCAACCTCCTTGCACCAGGTCTTAAATGTTTTAAATGCGTCAGACTTTTCCCTCAAGATGTACACCCATGCCTTTCTGGACCAATCATCTATAATAGACATATAATACTTCCATCCACCTAAACTCTTGACTAGAGCAGGCCCCCACAGGTGTGAATGCACATAATCTAAAGGTGAGGATTGGAAAGCTAAGTTTCTTTGACTTTTCCAGCAATCTTCACAAGGTTCCAGCCTCTCTTCATGGCCAGCATCAATTAGTTCCAGCTTGATCAGAGCTTTGAGTCTACCCTCTGCTGGGTGCCCCAATCTAGAATGCCATTGCTTCAAAGTCTGCTTAGTAACAGAGTGTAATTCTCCAAGAACACCTGTTGCTTAAAGATAATACAGACTGCCATTCCTTCGAGCAACCATCTTGACTTGAGAATCCTTTGAAATCTTCATCACACCATTTTCAGAAATGAATGAATAGCCATTTCTTTCCGGAGTCCCTAATGAAATCAAGTTCCTCTTCACCTCTGGTATGTATCTAATTTCAGATAAAATCTTTACTATCCATCAGAAACCCTCAACAAGATATTTCCAATTCCTCTTATGCTACAGGTCTGATTATTGCCCAGTAGCACAGATCCTTGAGCCTCACTGAGATCTTGAAACCATTCTTTCATTGGACACATATGAAAGGAACAGCTAGAATCCATGATCCAAGAACCTCCCTGACTCCACTACATTCATCACCTCATGGACTTCATCAGCCTCACCGCTGACTACATTAGTGTGAGAAGTGCCTTCAGCCGCTTGCTTTCTTTTCCAAGCATAACACTCCTTTTTAAAGTGGCCTGGCTTCTTACAATAGTGACAAGAACGAGTTTCCTTTAATCCAAAGACCTCAGGCTTTGAATCTTCATATTTCTACTTAAACTTCTTCATGCTGAACTTCTTGATATTTAGAGATTCAGGGAACATATCAGATTTCTTTGCTGCCCCCTTTCCCAACTCCTTAGACATCAAAGTTGTATGTACCTCAGCCAAGGTAATCGCCTTATCCCTCCCATACATAATTGCATCTCTTATTTGATCTTACGAATTTGGGAGAGCATTAAGAACCAAGATTGCCTTGTCTTCATCGCTTATCTTTACATCCCATCAATAGATTTGGTGAAGTCTTCCAATTACTCTCAAATAAATTAATCTTCAACAAAACTATAGGAACAAAACTCTAAAGAGCTACAAAGCTAACACTTATACAAAGCTCAAGCTCGGGTGTATGAGAGCTGAAGGGACTGGCAGCAGAAGCGTGCGTTGGATTAATGCACAACAAATAAATCAGATAATCAAGATCTATTTAGACGATTATTTAGACAAATTCTATTCGCGCAACTATCACATGTATCTAGCTCATAACTCAAATAAATCATGCTTTAAATTAATTAAAACCTAAAACATGTTTTTCTACGATTTAGCTATTTTATCTTGATGATTTTCCAAAGAATCGAAGATAGCTAGCGCCTTCTCCACGTGAAGATCTTCAGTACTAAACCACGGATAAATAGTCTGGTTCCCGGACTGTAAACTGATATCACCCTGATCTCACCAGTATACTAGGACTTAAATAAAGAAGACGGAAAGCCTATCTCACGGAGGAGAGAAAATCGCCCTTTTTCTATGTAGAAAGGGGGGGACGAAAATTATGTAGTGTAACAACTGATTTTTCTGTCTCCTTTATTCTCCTATTTATATTAAGTCACATATTGGGCCCAGACAGGGATCTATGGAAGGTTTTGGATATGAGCTCCTCCAATTAGCTTTTTACTAATTAAATTGAACCCCAATTTAATATAAGCTTTTAATTGGAATATTACGAGCAGCCACTACAGAAGTAATATTGCACTACCCATCCAAATCCGAAATTATAAGTAATCCGGGTTTCCATTGCTTGTCATTTATTTCTCGTGCTTAAGATAGAAACATCCATTAATTAATTAGTGTCTGCTATAGACTTAATTAATTAATTAAGATAGAAACATCCATCAATACCGTATGCTCAATGCTAACATACATTGATTAAGAAATAATAATTATCAAGATCATGTCTTTCAGTATATAGCATAAAGACATGTCTCGCTGTTAGATCCAATTAAGTGCTATACCACACTAACGTCATCTTATTTCATTAAGGCTTAGAAATAATCGGACTGACATTGCAACCTTTCACGATAGGTAGTCTAAGCCTATCTAGGTTCTGAAATACTTCTTTTTCTTTATTCAGAACTGACCGTGTTACCTTAAAGTGGACGTCGCCCACAACCGGTCTACTAAAACAAAGACTTAGACTTTTTTAAGTTACTTATACATTTAAACATGTAATAAACATCCATTAAATGTATAAAATAACATCATTATGAAAAATATAATATGTTTTATTCCTTGGAAAATAAAATAAGAGTTTAAACAGTATTCAATCACTCGAAAGGTGATTTCTAGTATACAAACTCTAACAATCTCCCACTTATACTCAAAACAGCTTCTTTTTGGGTGTACCCTTTAGCCACTAGTCTTGCCTTAAAGACTTTAACTCGTCCATCAGGTCCATGTTTAAGTTTGTATATCCCCTTGCTCCTAATGGTAGTACAGCGTTCGGGTAGGATGGAAAAATCGTAGACGTCTTCGCCTATCATTGATTGTAGTTCCGAATCCATTGCTCTTACCCATTCGCAATGATTGACATCCGCCTGCACCTCTGCAAAATTCCAGGGATCTAGTACATTGCTGTCTGAGGAGTGATCCATAGATTCTCCCAAACCAGTGTACCTATCGGGCTCATGAGAGACCCTCCCACTGCGACGTGGTTAATGGAACTTGGTTGTACAATATGTACTTGTTCTTGGTTAATGGAACTTGTGACAAAAGTAACCTCGTCAAGAGCGACTTCACTGCTGGGTTTATGATTCATAACGAAGTCTTCCTCTAAGAATGTCGTGTGAGTACTCACAATGACTTTCTTGTCTGGAGACTATAGAATTCATAAGCTTTTGAACCTTTGGGGTAACCTATAAACAAACATACCTCTGTCCTTGAGTCCAGCTTAGTTGGATCCTTTTCCAAAACATGAGTCGGACACCCCCATATCTTGAGATGCTCTAGATTAGGCTTGCGCCCATTCCACAACTCATATGGAGTAGCAGGAACAGATTTTGACGGTAAATTGTCTAATATATGGCTCGCAGAAAGCAAGGCATATCCCCAAAACGAAATAGGCAGTCGTGCATAACTCATCATCGATCGGACCATGTTCAACAAGGTCCTATTCCTTCTTTAAGCTACGCCATTCTGCAGGGGTGTGCTCGGCGCAGTCAGTTGGGATTCAATTCCTTCCACTGATAAGTAGTCCAAAAACTCGGCACTAAGGTACTCGCCTCCGCGATCAGATCGCTGGCTTTTGATATATTTTCCATGATGTGTCTCCGCATAAGCCTTAAACTCTTTGAACTTGTCAAAAGATTCAGACTTGAGACGCATCAAATATACATATCCAACTTTCGAATAAACATCAATAAAAGTGATGAAATAGCGAAAGCCGCCTCTTGCCTTGGTTGACATTGGTCCACACTGAACGAGTTCTAGTACTTCCTTGGCCCTATTGCCTTTCACTCTAAAAGGTCTCTTAGTCATCTTGCCTTCTAAGCAGGATTCACACGTGGAGAACGACTCAGTATCTAGACCTCTAAGAAGGTCTTGTTCCCCGAGAGTTTGAATCCTCCTTTGGTTGGCATGACCAAGTGTAAGGTGTCATAAGTACGTTTCTTTCATTGAACTTGAAGGTTTCTTTCTTTTCCTTGAAATATTCGATGCATTATTGAGTTCTAATTTGCGATTGTTAAACTGTGTAGATATGATTGTGTACAGATTGTTTTCCATGATACCACGACAGATATAAGAACCATCTTTCTTAATAGCACAATTGTCATTAAAAGAAATCGAATATACATCCAAAACCAATTTAGAAACTGAAGTTAAATTTTTTCTAAAAGAAGGTATCAACAAAATATTTTTCAAAACTAAAAATCTATCACTACAAAAATGCAAATAAACGTCTCCCACTGCTAAGGCCGCCACTTTAGTTGCGTCGCCCAACTGGACCTCCATCTCACAATCATACAGCCGTCCTGTCACCTGCATTAAGTCAGGATCAAAACAAATATGATCAGTAGCTCCAGTGTCAATAACCCAATTATGAGATGAAGTCGAAACCAAACATTACTCGACAACTAGAGCTTGGTGCATACCTGTAGCCTTACCCTTTTTGGGGCAGTCTGGCTTCCAATGCCCCTTCTCACCACACTTGAAACACTTTCCTGTTTGCTTCTTGCCTGACCTCCTCTTCCTCTTTCCCTTAGCTTCATTACCTACGACCTGGTTCGTCACTTTCTTCCTTCCTGCGCCAGGCCTAGGGCCAGAGGAACGATGTGTTGAACTAACCATCGTAGCCTTAGCTTGGTTCATGAGATCCTCTGCCGACTGAAGTTCAGTCAACAACTCAGCCAAGGTGTAGTTTCTTTTGTTCATCTCAAATTTGAGCTTGAACTGTTGAAAGCTAGGGGGTAGACTCTGAAGGATGATAGTAACTTGGGACTCGGCATCAATGACGCCTCCCAAAACCTCAATTTAATTGAGGTGGCTCATCATCTCGAGGACATGGTCCCGCGTAGATGAACATTCCTTCATAGTCTTGGCCATGATACTCCGAAAGGCTTGAGACTTAGCCGTTCGATTCTGAGTACCAAAGAGATTTGTGAGATTTTGCATAATCTCGGTGGCAGTTGCCATGGCAGCATTCTGATGTCTAAGTACTGTTGACATGGAGGCCAACATAAACACATAACCATCTCGGTGGCAGTTGCCACCGTTTATGCGCATCTCGCACTGCCTGCGCGGCAATAGTCGCAGGCACTGGAGGATGTGGAGTAGTGAGCACAAACTTGTACTCCTCATCCGTGAGAACGATGTCCACATTTTATTTCCATTCTATGTAATTTTGGCCCTCGAGTTTGTTTTCTTTAAGAATTGCAGATAGATGATTGAGTGACATTCTGACGATTTAGTTTGCATTGCAAAACAGAATATTTACTCATTGTCATAAACTTATGTAATGAAGTTGAAGTGATTAACCATAAAACTTTTCAAATTCTTACAACTATAAAATTAAAATTTTGTACCCTCAAGCAGAGGTCAATACGCATTAAAATTTTAACATTTTTACTGGTCACAACACCGACGAATAGTCCAGAGACCGCAGCACGGCATGGCCGCCAAATGTTGCCTAAGCACGACCATCAGATTTAGCATTACAGAATCTTGTTTCTACAACACACTCCCATAACAATGCTCATGAGTTGATAACAAGAACAAGCTATCTCGTAAATTCTGTTTGGACTTTTGAAACTTGTAATTTCTTAGGATTATTGTCCCCACAGCATGGGTGGCGATAATATTGGAAACTACATTCTAGTCCATACTATTTACCTATGAGAAGTCCACCTATACAAACTCGCTATTTCTTAAGATTATTGTCCCCACAGCATGGGTGACGATAAGATTCAGAAAGTAGCTTCATAAGTTGTGGACCAATCAATGGAGACCATATACAAACATAGTTCGTAATTATCGCTTAGATATTTGAGTTATGGTTTTTAATTAATTATACTTAGCCTTAGTGCAGATTAAAAGCTTTATTAAATTTTGTTGGCATTTAAGTGACTGGATAATTAAAACTTTTATAATCTTTTAAACATCTTATTAAAGAATAATATATTAATTACTAAAGTTTAATCCATATTCATGTCTTCTATAAGATGTATCTAAAATAATTAAATTATTTATATCTTGGACTGACATGAATAAGTAAACTTAAATTAATTCCTTATTAAGATTGGGAAGAGAATAATAATATATTATTTAATGTAATCCTACATATCTATCCTTATTAGGATTCTAGATATATAATAATTAGGAAACTATTAAATTATTCTTGTCCATATCATCTATGAATAAAATAAATATATTTATTTCCATAGATATAGTCAATAATCTAAATATTCCTAAAATCTAGGGAAATCTTCCCAAAATATTTTATTTCCATTAAATAATAATATTTTTAAAGATATCTTTTAATTTAGGAATTAAATAATTATTAAAATATTCTATCATCGATATCTCGTCGATCGTGGTTGGCACGAATCAACTGCGATGAAGATCCGCCGGGATATTCTCGCCGGAACGGCGAGTTCGCCGTACAGCCATCTCCGGCAGCCCACGCTAGGCGTGACTACTTCCTTTCTCTCTCTCCGACGATAAAACACCGATCACTCCCTCCGTCGGCGTCAGCCTTGGCGCGACGATTGCCGCGTAACACCGGAGACTTCCCTCTGTTGCCGTTCATCCTCGCCAGAACCAGCAACTGCCGTGAGCGGCATCACAGCTCTCGGTTTGGCAACGAACAACCAGGTATCGACTATGGTTAGAGTTAGGGTTTCTGGGCGGTAGAACCGCCGCTGCTCTCGGACGAGCAGCGACTTCCGGCAACCAACACCAACGTCGTCCACCGTCGAAGCTGGGGAAAGCAGGCGCCGCGGTCTTTCCAGCGGCGTGGACGAGCCCTGGCTCGTTTTCACGTCGCCGCATGATCGCTCCATGCTCCCACTCGATTGGTGCGATTTCCAAAGCTCTCCGAGACCCGCAGTCTCGCCGGAGGCGTGCACAAGTCCACCCTCGTGTGCGCGTCACCGGTCGATCACCTCCCTCGGTCCCACTCGCTCGACAACCCTACTTCGATCGCATGTAGCGCGATTCGTCTCGGTGCAAGCACCGACGAATCGCACGTCTCGTGCGTTCGAAATATTTAAGTTCTATGTTTCGAATGTTCTTGAGTTCATCATGCATAAAATAATAACAACTAAAAACAAGAACATGCTTCGAAAACAAATACGCATGCAAACATGAATTTCGCGAAATTTAAATCCAAATAATCAGAGCCAAAGACTGGCTCTGATATCTATTGAAGGGACTGGCAGCGGAAGCGTGCGTTGGATTTATGCACAACAAATAAATAAGATAATCAAGATCTATTTAGATGATTATTTAGACAAATTCTATTCACGCATTTATCACATGTATCATGCTCGTAACTCAAATAAATCATGCTTTAAATTAATTAAAACCAAAAACATGCTTTTATACGATTTAGCTATTTTACCTTGATGATTCTCCAAAGAATCGAAGATAGCTAGCACCTTCTCCACGTGAAGATCTTTAGTACAAAACCACAGAATACTAGGACTTAAATAAAGAAGACGAAAAACCAATCCCTCGAAGAAGAGGAAAAATCGTCCTCTACTAGAGAGAGAGAGGGACGAAAATTTTGGAAGAAAAACAAGTGTGTTTTCTGTCTCCTTTATTCTCCTATTTATAATAAGTCATATATTGGGCCCAGACAGGGATCTATGGAAGGCTTTGGATATGGGCTCCTCCAATTAGGTTTTTACTAATTAAATTAAACCCAATTTAATATAAGCTTATAATTGGAATATTATGAGCAGCCACTACAGAAGTAATATTGCACTCCCCATCCAAATCTGAAATTACAAGTACTTCGGGTTTTCATTGCTTGATATTTATTTCCCGCGCTTAAGATAGAAACATCCATTAATTAATTATTGTCTGCTATGGACTTAATTAATTAATATCTTATTTATTCCAAAAGAGGACTCAGCAAGAAAATCTTATTTATTATTCATAGAGTAATTAAACTCCAACTAGCTAGGTTCCAAATAATAAAACCTTATTTCAAGCTTCTCTTGAGGATGTTATCAAATGAGACTCACCTCGCGCACGATTCAACATAATAGCAATCCTAGAACCGCTAGATATTAATCACCACTACCCAATATACCAGGCTTATTGGGTTGCGAAAAACCCGCACCATTTGGTAAGTCAAAGTAGTGCATAATCAATACCGTATGCTCAATGCTAACATACATTGATTAAGAAATAATAATTATCAAGACCTTGCCTTTCAATATATAGCATAAAGATATGTCTCGCTATTAGATCCAATTCAGTGCTATACCACACCAACGTCATCTTATTTCGGTAAGGCTTAGAAATAATCGGACTGACATTGCAACCTTTCACGATAGGTAGTCTAAGCCTATCTGGGTTGTGAAATTCTTCTTTTTCTTTTGCAAAGCATTGCATAAAACCGACTGTGTTACCTTAAAGTGGACGACGCCCACAACCAGTCTACTAAGCAAAAGACTTAGACTTTGTTTGCTTCTTATACATTTAAATGTTTATAAAACATCTTATAAATGCACAAACAAACACAATGTAATAATATACTGATTCTATTCGTGCGAAACTGCTCGAATAATACTGAATCGGGTTAAAAGTGGATTATTGAGTTTTACGTATACAAGCAAGATTCTATTCGAGCGAAACTTGCTCGAAACATGCTTTTCAGTATACCAAACCTAACAATCTCCCACTTATACTCAAAACATGCTTTCGAGTATACCCACTGCCAAAAACTCTCCAACTTATACACAAAGCAGGTATTGGTACTAGATATATCGAACCACCATTCATTTCACATCATGTTTGAACATGCTGCCACAAAGGCATTTTATGTGAAAAATCTGCTTGGTTGTTCTCTGATCATATCTTTTCCACCATAATGTCTTTGCTGCGTACTTGATCTTTAATTAATTTCATCTCTCTATGTGATTGCTTAGCTTTATTAGCTCGTGTGTCCCTTGAGTTAGCCTTCACTAGAGTCATACTCCAAATGTAATACTCATAGGCATACTCAAACTTACGATTAAAGCTATTAGGAAGATACTCCTAACGTAAACACATATTCAGAGGATGACTTACTCGATCACTGATTAGTCATAAAACTAAGACAGTGTAACCCCAAGGACATTACATGAATGACTGGTAAACTAGAATATAGTTACTAGCCTTTCTCAAGCACTAGGGTATATTCATTACCTCAATCAAAATCTTTTGCCATGGTTGATATGATATATACTTGCTATGCAAAATCACAACTAATATCAAACTCAGTACACATTATAGCATACATGAGACATCTATCTCCAAAACTAGTCTCATTATTCTTGATCTCACTAAGTGTCAAACGACACTCGACTAGAGATAAGACAATTCCATCTTGAAAGGTAAAACCTTTGCATGGAAATTCTAATGCTAAAACGTTCCAAGCAATGTTTAGATATAGGATTCCTAAGAGAATCTCATCATTCTTTCTAGCAATCTTAAAAGGACTTAGATGCTAAGAATGTAATTAGTTTCTCTTAAATCATTTATCTTAAACTGGGTAGACAACCAGTTTCCTACGCCAGATGCCAATCTTAGTTGTTTGCAACTTTTGTAGATTTCATCATCGTAGAGTACCAATAATACCATACGTAATGCACTTTCAACTTCCTTGTGCTTACAGCACTGTTAAGGACACAAGTCAAATTCCAAATATTTGACAATTTTGATAAAACACATATACTCTGATTTAGATGCTTGCCTAAGACCACGAAGGTCTATATAAGCTTCCAATCATGCGTTTCTTGCCCTTAATTACATATCCCATTAGAATGTTCTAGTAGATGATTTCCTCAAGACTTCTATTTATAGAAGGCTGTCTTGACAATCATAATACATACATTCTAATTTATGTAAGTTCTAATAGACAATATGATCGAATAAATCCTGGCACAACGATAGCGAGAAGATAATTCTCTTTGGGCATAACCCATTGTCATTGTCTAGCCATTTGAGATCCACATTTACACTTGCAAAGATACTTGCTCCCACTGACTGACACAGCCTGTAGGTAGTATTGCAAGTCTTGTAAAACATGTTGTCTATCTTAGATTGTAATATGGAATCTATCACCTGTTCAAAGATGATTATCCAAATTAACCAACACTACATTGTAGTTGAAGGGATTATGTTCAAGTTAATCTAAGACTGAGTCTTACGACACTCTTAGACCCATGAACTTGTTGTGTTCCAGTGGAACGCTCCCACTACGACATGGTTCTTACAATCTTAGGTACTGAAGTTGATTTTATTAGTGCAAAAGTTTCTAATGGTATGACTTCTTGGTAATGTGGAAAATCTGATATCTCTCTCTTTATTTTGAGAGTTATCACGTTGTTAGGCTTGTAGTTCATCTCTTGATCTTCATACAAGAATTATATCTTTGAAGATTACAGAACTTATAACCTTACATCATTTGGGACAAACCTTAAAACATGACTCAGTACACAACTCCAATTTCTTGGACACTTTTCCAACACGTGTTGGAACAACATTACACCTTGAGATGTGCTAGACTAGAGACACTCTAGTCCACAACTCGTGTTTTGTAGAAGGTACTGATGTTGGTAGTTTCTTTAATGTTTATCCCATCAATGATAAGATTTTAATGAGTACAACTCATCACTTAATCAAACTTGTCTTAGAAAGACTTCGATTCCTTCTTACATAACTATCCCATTCATTAGATGAATGCTTGGATTCGTTAATGGAGATTGGACTCCCACTACTGATCTATAAGTATTCTGAATCTCTTGAAAAATCAAATGATTCTAACTCATAGTGCATCAAACAGACTTTCTCAACTCTCAAGCTATTTAACGAAATGTTAAAATCTTGATAGTCTAGATCAGTTCGAATAATTGCTAAGTATTTTCTTGACCTTAAGACTAAGAGCCATAAATAATTTATCATCAATGATTAAGAAGTTGATGTGTTGTTGAATACTCAACCTTGTCGCACTTATATTATTTTAATACTATGATGCCTTAAGCATCAACCATAAAACAATAGTTGAGCATTAATAGCTCCCACTGCAACAAAAACCTAACTGGATCAAGATCTCTTACTTAGAAGTTGCATTGTCATGTAAGTCATTGTCCTTCTATAAAATAGGTCAATCCAACTCACAAAGCATCTTTTCTCGCTTTAAACAAACTTTGATGACAATTCAGGCTCTCCCATTTCCATATCTAGTCTTTTGTTCAAATGAACTAGGACTTAAGAAAAATGCAGCCTTTATGAATTCGTCATCTATCATGTTACTTTCCTCTAACAGTAATATAACGACTATTATTCTGAAGATTTTCTACTTTTCAGTTAAACCTTCTTGTAGTCATTTCTTATTATTTTAGGCGATGACTTGTGTGTCAGAAACTATTTGAGTGATCAAAAGATCCTCAAAACATTCTGTCACTCTAGGATATTCCAATCGAATCATCTTGACAGATTCTATTTATATCCATCTTTCATCGTCATTAACCAAGACTTGTCGAGCTACTTAAAAGGAAAATAGCTTGACCTTATTCCTCAAAGAGCTTGTCAAGTACATGCATAATGCATTCTCGAACATTCTTCGTGGAATTATGTCGAGGAAATGGAGGACATGAATCATTGAGTATAAACTCCAAGCTTTCAGCGATGAGAATCTTATCCATTTTCGTTTCCGGTCTACATAATTTAGGCATTCGAGTTTACTTTCTTTAAGGATCGCAGACAAATATTAAATGACATAATGAAGATTTGGCAAATAAACTTATTATCACATACTCATGCTCAATACATAATCGCAAATAACCACAAAACAATTATGTATCTTGCAACTGTAAAATTAAAATTTTGTACCCTCAAGCAGAGGTCAATACGCATTAAAATTTTAGCAATTTTACTGGTCACAACACCGACGAATAGTCCAGAGACCGCAGCACGGCATGGCCGCCAAATGTTGCCTAAGCACGACCATCGAATTTAGCATTACAGAATCTTGTTTCTAAAACACACTCCCATAACAATGCTCATGTGCTGATAACAAAACCAAGCTATCTCATAAATTCTGTTTGAACTTCTGAAACTTGTAATTTCTTAGGATTATTGTCCCCACAGCATGGGTGGCGATAATATTAGAAACTACTTTCTAGTTCATACTATTTATAATTTCTTAGGATTATTGTACTTGCTATTTTTTAGGATTATTGTCCCCACAACATGGGTGGCGATAATATTAGAAACTAGCTTCATAAATTTGCAAACCAACCGATGGAGACCGTATACAACGCACTTGTTGTAATCATCACTTAGATAAAGCCATTTAATGCATGGCATTTAAACGCACATGATAATTATCGAAAATTATTTAATCTAGTCAAGGGAGAATCAATTAAATAATTAAGTTTTATCTTGGATAATAATTATCCAAATTCATTTAGGATTTATCAAGATAGAGTCAACTATCTAAATCCACTTAGGATTATTCTAGATTTTATTTCGATAAAATCAAATCCTACAATTCAAGATAACGTTGATCTAGGATTATCATTATTTAAATCGTACTAGGATATTACTAGATAGAAACAGTTCCATCATAATCCATAAGATAAAAATAAAATCCTATCAACCAAGATTTATACAAATCTTAATTCTAGTTAGAATAGACATCTAGAATATATCAAATATTACTTAGCATTTCTTAGATAAATAAATTCATCTAAATCTAATTATATAAGAATTTTCTTATATATCATCTTTATCCTAATCTATCTAGGATATAAATCCAAAAGATAAGGATAACTTGGATTAATACTTATTATAATCCATCTAAGATTTGTCTTAATAGAGTTAAATCTATTCAAATCCATAGGATAAAATAAATTAATATAAATGTTTATCCTAATTCATCTAGGATTTATCTTGGAATAAATCCATATAAATCCATAGAATAAGATAATATTATATCATAAAAATTCAAATCTATCCAAGATTTATCTAGGAACAGATCCACATAAATCTATAAGATAAGAATAAAATATTATATTACCACTATCCAAATCCATCTCTAGAATTTATCTATGAAAAAATTCATATAAACTCATAGGATAAGAATAAAATAATATTATCATTATCTATATCCAACTAGGATTTTTCTAGGATAAATCCACATTAATCCATAGGATAAAGGTAAAAATTAGATTGTCATTATCCAAATTTAACTAGGATTCATCTAGGAATTAAATTCCTACAAATCCATATAATAAGGATAAAATCTATAATTAATCCACGATTTAATACAAAATCAAATCTTATATAATATATAAAATCCACAAAAGATATATTCAAATCTTATTTCCAAATTAATCTTGAATACTTTCCAAAAATAATTCTAAGGGTTAGAAAACCCTAATATTTTTGGAAGGCGAAGTCACGAGAACGAGGCATAGGGAAACCCCTAATCTAGCACTCCGTTGGACTCCCACTGCTCTGCAGCTGCTGCTCGTCTCGACAGCGTCTTCATCAGCACCAATCGGAAATCCGCTGACACAGCATGCCGGACAGCGCCGCTGCTGCTGCTGCGTCGTCGTCGCTGTCGTGACGTCGACTTTGCAGCTGCCAGCGCTGTTCCGACGTTTTTGCCGCTGTTGCTACAGCCTGCTCCGATTGCCGACAACCACAGCCTCTGCTGCTGCGACGTCGACTTCGCAGCCGCATCGCTGCTGCTTTGCTGTCCGTGGACGAGGAATTCCAGCCTGCTGAACCCGCCGGAGCGACTGCGTAGAACTCCGATTTCACGAAGCCGAGAGGATATAAATCCCACCGAATCAATTCAATAATGTAATTAAGCGAGTCCAATTAACATAAACCGAAATTGATTCAAATCATGCAATCATTACCCCATTCAATTACGCCACGTAACTAAAGACATGTAATTAATATCTACATGTATGGGGATTTCGGAAGTTTAATTCTCCCAAAAATTTCAAATTGCGCAGAACACAAGTTCACGTAGCTTTCCGGTTCTTCGTACATACGTTATTATCATTCAAACTAAAACAACAACAGCCACGCAACGAAGAAAACCATGCATTCAAGCAAATCACATAACATGAAATTAATACACATAATCAGAGCCAAAAAATTGACTCTGATACCAATTGCTGGGGTTTGGAGCCCCTTGTACAGCGGAAGACTTGTACAAAACAAATAAATCAGATAAGGATCTATTTGACCGATTATGCGATTAATTAATTCACATGTTAAACAAATAATTGCATGCTAGAACGCTAATAATTCATGCTTAGAAAATATAAATTCTAAACATGAATACTACGGTTTAGAGTTACCGATTAGATTCTCCAAAGAATCGACGATTGCTCGCGCCTTCTCCACGTGATGATCTTCAATACTAGACCACAGATCTTCTGACTGGTTCCCGAACTGTATCTCGTATCAAAATACTAGGACTCGAATAAAGAAGACAGAAAAATCCCTCACGAAGGAGGAGCTGAAAATCTCACGGAGGAGAAATTCATAGAAAAATCGTTCCTCTCTATCTTTTAGGAGTAGACGCTATTTTCTCTCTGGGAAAAGTGATTTCTGTCTTATTTATTCTCCTATTTATATTAAGTTCATATTGGGTCCAGTCAGGGATCTATGGAAGGTTTTGGATATTGACTCCCCCAATTAGCTTTTACTAATTAAATTGAACTCACAATTTAATACAAGCTTATATTGGAATATTACGAGCAGCCACTACAGAAGTAATATTGCACTCCCCATCCAAATCCGAAATTACAAGTAATCCGGGTTTCCATTATTTATATTATTTATTTCTCGCGCTTAAGATATAAATGTCCATTAATTAATTAATGTCTGCTATGGACTTAATTAATTAACATCTTATTAATTCCAAGAGTGGACTTAGCAAGAAGCACTTATTTATTATTCATAGAGTGATAAAACTCCAACTGGCCAGTTTCCCGAATAATAAAACCTTGTTCAAGCTCCTCTTGAGGACATTATCAAACGAGACTCACCTCGTCCGCGATTCAACATAATAGCACTCATAGCACCGCTAGATATTAATCACCACTACCCAATATATCAGGATTATTGGGTTGCGAAAAACCCGCACCATTTGATAAGTCAAAGTAGTGCATAATCAATATCGTATGCTCAATGCTAACGTATGTAGATTAAGAAATAGTTATTTATCAAGACCTAGTCTTTCGGTAGATAGCATAAATACACGTCTTGCTGTTAGATCCATTCAGTGTTATACCACACCAACGTCATCTTATTTCAGAAAGGCTTAGAAATAATCGGACTGACATTGCAACCTTTCACGATAGGTAGTCTAAGCCTATCTGGGTTGTGAAATTCTTTTTTTTCTTTTGCAAAGCATTGCATAAAACCGACTGTGTTACCTTAAAGTGGACGACGCCCACAACCAGTCTACTAAGCAAAAGACTTAGACTTTGTTTGCTTCTTATACATTTAAATGTTTATAAAACATCTTATAAATGCACAAGCAAACACAATGTAATAATATACTGATTCTATTCGTGCGAAACTGCTCGAATAATACTGAATCGGGTTAAAAGTGGATTATAGAGTTTTACGTATACAAGCAAGATTCTATTCAAGCGAAACTTGCTCGAAATATGCTTTTCAATATACCAAACCTAACAGGTCTTATGGCCACAAAATTTAATTGAGGTTGGTTACCATTCCTAAAATACTTGTCAAGTTTTCTATGACAATGAGGCTTTCATTAGCATTTCAGATGCCATTATTTAACTTGAGATAAAGTGAAATAACATAAAAAAAAATACCAATGATGAATATGAAAAGAAATCTTGAATATCAATCAAAAATAGTTATCAGAATAAGCCCAAAATCAATATCTGTAGTTTCATGCTTTTATAACTATTATTTTTCTTAAAAAATAAACAGCTACATAAAACCTTTCCAAAAATATGTTTTCTGAAAATATTTCATGCATTTAACAATACAGAAATAACTTGAAAACAAAAAATATAAAAAATTAAAAAAAGTTCAAAAATAATGCAAAATGAATTCACAATTTCCTTACCTACATGATATATTTAAGCTAATGAAATTTAATCAGAGAACCCTAAAATGTAAATGTGGTTACCTTCAACTAGGGATGTCAATCAGGTCAGCCCACCGGATTTCGGGCCAACCCTATTCAGGTTGCGGGTCAATCGGGTGCGGGCTAATCGGGCTGTGATTTTTTCGGGTTATAAAAGTTCAACCCTAACCCTAAAAGCTCGGGTTTCGGACTAGCCCAGCGGGCTAATCGGGTTGCTACCGATAAAATTAACACTCGTTCAATCCAATAAATAATGGTGAAAATTAGTTACATTTATAAAATGTAAAATATTTAATTATGATAAATTTGAGATATATGCTAAAACTCAAACATAAACATGTTCAAATACTAATATTTTGAAATTTATGCAAAATAAACATAAACATCAAGAAATTTTAAAGCATGTTTTAGAAATTTAAATATATTTTTCAGTGAATTTGAAGTTTCTAATTTATATATCTATTATTATGTTAATAAAAATTTAATATATAATTTATATATTTAATATATAGAACTGAAAGTTATTTTTTTTAGTAATCTATATTATAAAATGACCAATGAAGTGTCGAATTAGAGTCAAACAAATAGAACGATAGAAATTTTATCGGGTTTTCGGGCCAGCCCTTCGGATTTTCGGGTCTGGCCCCAACGGGTTGCGGACTAATCGGGTGCGGGCTAATCGGGCTGTAATTTTATCGGGCTAAAAAATTTCAGCCCTAACCCTGTAAATTTGGCGGGCTATTCGGGCCGGCCCACGAGTTGCGGGCTACATTGACATCCCTACGATCTTGATGAGATATTTCCTTATTGACAATAATAATCTCCCTTCTCACTCCTACTCTGTTGCTTGTCTTTCATATTTTCTTATTTACCATATTTAAATTTACTAAACATAATTACTTAAAAATTCCTATTTCAAAATAGAAACATCTTACTTAAGCTGGGACAAAGGACGAAAGACGAAAGATACTCACCAAATTAAAATTTTAAAATATTTACTCTCTTCGTCCCACTTAAGATGTCAATTTCAGAAAGCTGGAAAGAAGATTGCAGAGTATTGTGAAGGTCTTCCTCCTATAATTGTCGAGGTTGCAAAGCTCTTATCTGAGAAGGAGAAGACACTGCAGTATTATTGGCGCCAAGTTGCAGGCAAGAAAAAACACCAGCTTTTCATGAGGAATCTTAAAATTTGAGAATTTTCGCGACCTATATAGGCTTTCACTACCTGTCGTGAAAGGTTGCAACTTCAGTTCAAAAGTTTCCTTACCTAATAAAATAAACAACGTCGGTGTGGTATAGCATGAAAGGATCAAACAGTGAGATAAGTCTTTCTTGACTAATTGCTGAAAGACGAGGTCTTGGTGATGGTCATTTCTTAATCATTGGACATAACATTAAGCATACGATATTAATTGAAAATTACTTTGACCTATCAAATGGTGTGGATATTTCGTGGTCCAAGAATCCTGATAGATTGGATAGTGATCATTAATGTCTAAGTGGTGCAAGTATTGTTATTGAGGCCAGTCTGATAATATCCTTAAGAGGCGTTTAGGAAAAAGTTTTATTATTCAGATAGCACATAGCAGACTTGATATTAACTAATGAAAGTCAGGTAGCAGACTTGATATTAATTAGCGGATATTTAGTTCTTAAACACGAAAAATAATATGATTAAAGAGGAAGTCCCTAAATACTTGTAATTTCGGTTTGGATAGACAATCAATATTATATTTATAGTGGATGATAATAATATTTAAGTTTGGGCTTGAATTAAATTAGTTTTAATATAATTAGTGAAAGCTGGCTCAACCCAATCCAGCAGTCCTCCATGATCTTTGATCTGGACCAAATTATTAACTTATTATAAAAGGTATAAGATGAGAAGACATAATTAATTTAATTCATTAAATTGAGTTCTTTATTCATTCAACTTTCAATAAGCTAGTCTTCAACCGCCTTTATATAGTAAAGGCTTAGATAAATTTTGAAAATTTTCAAAACAATTAGAAGTGAAAAAGATAAAAAAAAAAAAAAAAAGAAGTTATTTTGGGTAACGCTTAAAGCCCTATCCTCTCCTTCACTGAACTTCACTGAATCCGCCCATAGGAATAATTACATAGATTGAAGAGTTGATCCCAGTGAATCCGCCCATAGGAACAATTACATAGATTGAAGAGTTGATCCCAGTGGCAGATCTAGGATTTTCACTATGGGGTATGATAAATTTAGTAATACCTACTTGGAATTCAAACTCAAACCCAGGTCTTGACTACAATATTAGAGTGTTAAACCGTTCGGCCAACTTGTTTACATGAAATCAATGGGATTATATATAGTATTATTTGAATATATTGGTGTTTCATCAAAAGCTCCAATTTTCATTCTATTTGTATAGGCATTAGATTGAAGGAAATATCATATGTTATTAACCATTCACTACTTATAAAGGCTGGAGATTATCTTGTCTTAACACTTTTCTAGATTTCTTCTATAACTTTGTATAGCTGAGTGTCCAAAACATAAATTTACTTTTGTTTTTGGAGTTTTTTAGTTAATTCACCTCGTGGGTTTGACTTCTTAAGGTATCATAGTACTCTCTTCGTCTCTTGTTAAGAGATGCATTTCTTTTCAGTACGAGATTTAAGAAAATTAGATTTTGTTAATAAAGTGGAGAGTGAATACAGTAGAGAAAGAATAAGGCTGAGAGAAAAAAATAAGAGTGAGTGCCTTAAAAAGGAAGTGACTCACATATCTTGGAATGTCCCAAAAAGAAATACGAATCACTTAGTACAAGACATGGGGAGTACTTGTTTCCTTATATCTGTTCATATCTTTCTGTACTCGGAAATTCACAACAACGTGCAAGATTTTTTTTTCCAGATGTGTGAAAGAAATGCTCTTTTAAAAACGATTTTCAGTAAAACACCACTCTAAGAATGGTCATGTTAATAGAAAGAAGGTGAAAAGAAATGGGAAAAAGAAAAGAAACTAACAGCAATGTAAGAATGCAAATACCATAATACTCCCTCTGACGTTCCACAAGAATATACATTTTTCCTTTTTAGTCTGTCCTAAAAGAATATGCGCTTTCTAATTTTTGAAACACTTTTCGTTCTATTAAGATGTTATTCTCTCTCCACTAACAATATTTTAGTTACTTTTTCTCTCTATTTCTCCTTGCTTTATCAATTTTGGATTCAAACTCATGCCAAACCCAAAGTGCATATTCGTTTAGGACTCGTTTAGGACGGATGGAGTAAGAAAAAAAATTCTTCGCTCTCATCAATAATGGTTTATAAAAACGAAAATGTTGAGTATGAGTTGAGAAAGACAATGAAATGGCTTTGAAATTGAGAACCTCATAAACAATCCATTTTCCAGCATTTCGGTTGCTCCCCCAACTCAATACATCTTAGAATTCACATACGACCAACTCGCCTTAAACATTCTTGATGATGGATTAGGGGGAGATATAGAAGGCCAATATAGATTGTCCTTCCACAACAATGTTTTTTTGAGATTCGGTGTGCATCAACTGCACGTTCTCTTCTTTGTTATGGTTTGTGAGATTCGGTTTCTATAGCTAGATTAATGCATTTCTATAGCTAGATTTTTATTTTCATTAATTATATAAATTGTCCTCGAAACTATATATGTTGTGAAAACATGAATGCATTAATTATTATACTCTGGTCTGAAGTTGCTGAGAGAGTTGGATGCTCTTACAATCTGTTTCTATGAGTTAGAATTAGTTCAGTTGAGGTAATGGGATTCATTGGGCTTTGTCATAATTCACTTACAAAGATTGAAATAATTGATGACTGCCATAAATATTGACTTTAGAGTTTATGCGGATTGTGCGTTATTATGTCAATTTCCATGCAACCCGATAAGCTCAAATCCTGATGCAATCCAAAGTTATCAAGTTTATATCATGTCTAAATTCATTAACTTCTGTGAATTATCGTGTTACACCAAATATTGTCATCCTTATCGTCAATGTTAGTAAGTGAATATACAAATTCGTTCGACACTACACGATAACAATCGGAACATGATATTACCCGATTAAAAATTGATATTACACTATAAAATTGTACTCCATCCGCTTACTAAAAATAAAAACTCATTCCCCTTTAGATTTGATCCAACAAGGAGTCAAATTCAATAAGATTTGATCCAAATCCATTAATTTCGTACAAATTTGAGAGAGGTTATCGTATTGTATAAACAATTGCCAGCCCTAATTGAGTTTAATAGGATACCTATAGTTGTTTGGTAACCAAACGTCAATAATCACATAGTAGAGGGTGTTGGGTTTGCAAGATTGTATCCGAAATTAAATTTGTAGTGTGTTTGGTTCATGGGATACAATCCCACAATTCAATCCTAGATGAATAATCATGGGATAATTAGTCATAGCTAACCCCTATGACTAAAATAATCTCACAACTCAATCCTAGATTGTGTCTTGGTATTATTTTATCTTGCAACCGGAACACCACATAGGAGTATACTTGTATAAGTATGAGTAGAGTTGTAAAGTGAATCGGACATATCCATTGTAAAACAAAGTAGGCTTGATTTAGACTCTTCAATTGAAGCAGACTACAATGGAGCTATTTTTATATTCTAGGCCCAACTTAAGTTCGACCAATAAAAAATCCAGGTGAGCCCAAGTTATATCTTCAATGATTTATAATAAGATAAGTTATGATAATCAATGATTTACTAATTTATTATAATCAATGATTTATAGTTAATGATAATCAATGATAATAAACTCTAACTAACATTTTACCATGAAACTTGTGTTATGTAACAACCTTAGTTTTTTTTCAGTTGTTTAACTTTTCATCAAATTCCGTTTCTGAAACTTGTGTAACAACTCAAATAAAGTAAAGAATTGCAATTGGCTCTTTGAAAACATGTTACTTCTGTAACAACTTTTTTTCTTTTTTTCTTTTTTTTTTCAATTTTGACTTCGATATATTTTAGTTAACTGTGTAACAACTTTCTATCATTTTTATTTCAATCTTTCTACAACTACTAATTAAGTGTTAGAAATTAGAATTGCTGTTATTTTATAACAACTTTCTATTATTTTATAACTTTCTATCATTTTTATTTTCATCTTTGTACAACTAATTAAGTGTTAGAATTGCTGTTACGTATACCCCTATGTTTTAAAAATCTATTTTTTGATGTTCCATTCTATAATTTCATCTTTCAGAGCAATGGCACAGGAAGAAGGGTAAAGCAGCTTTAAGCCCTTGCCGAAAGATTTTTTTATCGTTTTTTCTATTTTTATAAATTTCGAATTGCTTGAAAATCTTGTTCAGCCCTTCACAATATATGTCATTAAAGATTAAATTATCAAAAAAAATTGGATGGAAGGGGCTGATTGAAATTAGAAAACAAGAAAGCATCAATAATGTTGGACTACGCTTGGTGAAGAAGAAGAAATTAATTAATATTAATAGTAATATAATAGCAATATTATTATTTAGAGTGAACTGCATAAATAGTCCTTAAACTTTGAGATGTAATCACATATGTGATACTTTTTCATAGTTCATCCCAAATTTCCACCAAAAATGCCCCAAAGAATGGCGGAAATTTTTAGACTTTCATAAATGAGGTATGATATTTTCTTATAGTTTTCATGTCTGATATTTTTCACTTTATTTTTTCTAACACTCTATGTTACATCCTCATTTTCTTAAACTTTTGAAAGGTAAAAAATTAAAATAAAAAATAATATGAAACCAAATTAATTATAAAAATTAAAATTATAAATTTAATTATCAAAATAACTTATAGCCAAATTTAATTTTGATTATGATTGAATTATTTTTTTAATATTAAAAATAAAAAATTTAATTATTTAAATAACCTGTAACTAAATGGGATTGATAAAAATAAAATACTTTTTTTGTAAGATTATGTTAATTTATCACCACTCTTTAAACATGTAAGATCAAAGTATTGGCTTCTTTTATTTTCTTTGGAATATACATACAACTCATGGTGTTTTCAATGTTATCTTTGATAATGTAAAATATAGAGATATTCAAATCACATTTCTCGATAATGCAACAAGTATTTATCGACATTGATATTTCAAAACAGTAAATATGATCACTGTGATTTAAAATTAAATTCCGCAATCAAAGTACGTGGTATCAAAACATGGTCTAAAACATCAAATTTAGTTCAACACATAAATTAGTAAATAAATAGACTTCCACTGCAATAAACACTTGTGATATTGCTCAAGTTAAATATAGTTAATTTTGGGAATATCTAGCTAGTCACTAAAGTCACAATTGATGCTTTCATCCAAATATCTATATCAACTTTATATTTTCATTCCACAAAATATTCAGATTCACATGCAGAAATCAACTTATCGAAGTCAAGTTGATTAGAAATGTCAGAACATAAAACATGTATGATAAAGAATTGTAACAACGAAAGTGCGATTAAATAATCTCACAAACAATTTAACACAAAATAGGATGCGCTTCTAGGAACGCCTAATTTATTTTGGACATGTAATTCATCAAGGCTTTTATTAGTCACCAATATCGATAGACAGTCAAAGTGCCCACCATAAATTTAGTACCAAGAATTTTACTCAATTTAATTTTCTTTCTAGGAAAGGTCGAACTAAAACAAGAAAATTTTTACAACTATCTCATAGCATTATCAAAATACTCGACCTTATGATTTCTTATAAATATGGCTCCCACAAGGGTGGTCACGATTTTAATAGAAACCAACTTTACAGTTTTTGATAATCTATTGTGAAGAGAAATCTAATCACGTAAACTCATAATTTCTAGGTAATAAGACTCCCAAATATGGTTCTTATTTTTATATATTAAATTTTATAATAATTGTGTGTGTAATGAATTAATAGAATATGAGGTTTATTTATTAAAAAAGTAATAAAAATAAAATGGACTATTAATGGAGAGTGGACAAAAATAAAAAATGAGATAATTCATAGACCATGAGAAGCTTATCAAAAACATTATACAAAAATTCATTTTCTGCATCCGTTATAAATATTGACAAAGTTTATTTAGTTGTACAGACAAATATTCTATTATTTCTTTACTTATACTTTCTTCTCTGTCACAATCTCTTATATTTCGTAAACATCTCAAATTTCAGTTCATCCCAAACATATTTCCAAGAAAGAAAGACAAATGCAGATATGCTAAAAATATGTGGAAGTCACTATCATTCATTCATTAATTTTGTGGATACAAGATTCCTTACATATACTCCATATTCGAACAATCTAGAATCTTGCACTAAACTCAACTAGTACAAGATTAAAGCATGATTATAACTTAATCAAAACTAACTCTGCAAACTATTCTTCTTCTTTACTCCTTTGATCACCACGTCTCTCCAAGTACAAATGTGGTCCTCCACCTTAGCTGTCGCCATCGGTTGATGCACTGCTTCAACTCGTGCGAGGCTGGTGATTGGTTTCTCTCGTGCACTAAGCACTGCATCCAAACTTTGATCATCAAGACTTAACAACTTGACATTGCACACTTTGACTGGATCATCATCTTTGCTATCACTTCCAACACGCCCCCTCAAACCGAGCGAGGCTAAGGACATAACACCTAGTCTTTCCCTTAGCTTCACGAAGGGTTGATGGCTCAATGGCTTTGTAAAAATATCTGCTATTTGATCCACCGTTGGTACATGTCTCAACTCAAGTTCTTTTCCCAGAACTTTATCACGGACAAAGTGAATATCCAGTTCAATGTGCTTAGTTCTTGCATGAAGAACAGGGTTTGATGCCAAAGCAATGGCACTCATATTATCCACCCAAATCACTGGACTTCCTTTCCTTTTTATCTTCAACTCACAGAGCATTGATGAAAGCCAAGTAACTTCTGCAGCAGCTTGAGCTAAACTTCTATACTCAGCCTCTGTGCTAGATCTAGCCACCACCGTTTGCTTTTTAACACACCATGAGACAAGATTTCTTCCATGATAAGCACACACTCCTGTGGTAGACCTTCTATCATCTATGTCAGCTGCCCAATCTGAATCCGAAAAGGCTGAAACATCTCCATTAGACTTCCTAATTTGAATGCCATAATCCAATGTTCCTGATAGATATCTTAAAATTCTCTTTACAGCCTTCCAGTGTGTATCCAGTGGATCTGCCATGTATTGACTCACCTTATTTACAACAAAATTGATGTCAGGTCTAGTGATTGTGGCATATTGCAAAGCACCCACGATGCTTCTATAAAGCTTTGGATCACTCACTGCATTTCCACAATGTTTACTCAGTTCTGAACTTGAGATCATTGGAGTTGGACACCCTTTAGCACCTGTCATGTTAGCTTTCTTTAGAAGATCTTTGATGTAGTTGGATTGACAAAGATGCAGGCCACCATCAGTAGTCTTGACTACTTCAACACCTAGAAACAAGTTCACCTCCCCAAGATCTTTTAAAGAGAAATAAGAGTTTAGTTGAGAGATTACTTTCTGTATTGAAGTTTGAGAATTTCCTGTAATGAGCATGTCATCTACATAGATAAGTAGATAGATGATCTCATCACCCCTCTGCCTAATGAACATGGAAGCATCGGCTTTAGATTGAGAGAAACCAAGACTGAGTAGAACAGAGTGTACAGTGAAGAACCATGCTCTAGAAGCTTGCTTTAGTCCATAGATAGCCTTGTTAAGTTTGCACACAATGTGAGGTCCACCTTGCTCAAAACCCAGAGGCTGTTTCATGTAAATATCTTCCTTAAGATCACCATTCAAGAAGGCATTGTTCACATCAAGATGAGTCACTAGCCATCCAAGAGAGACAGCCAGACTGAGTATAATTCTGATGGTAGTGGCCTTCACAACAAGACTAAAAGTCTCATTAAAATCAAAACCAGGCTATTGAGAAAAGCCTTGAGCTACCAACCTTGCTTTATGTCTAGCAATACCATAGATGAAATTTAATTTTAAAAATCCAAGTGCAGCCTATAAGATTCTTGCCTGGGGGAAGAGTTGTTAATATCCAAGTTTTGTTTTTGACAAGTGCAATAAATTCACTCAACATAGCAGCTTTCCAGATGGGAACAAGTATAGCTTCTAGAGCAGACCTAGGCAAAGTGGAAGGTGACACAGAAAGACTAAAGATTTTTGGTTTGAAAATCCCAGATTTTGATCTGGTAGTCATGGAATGGGTTGCTTGACTGGTGAGTGGAACAGGATCCGGAGCTGAATGAGACTGAGTTGATGGTGGGGAGTCATGAGGTTGAATATTTTGATCAAGGTGATCCACTGATCTGTGATCAGAATTTGAGTCTGATATAGGAGCAGAAGAGTTAGATGGATCAGAAATAGATGGTGTGGGCTGTTGTGGAACAACAAGTGTGGGAATGGGAAGAAAGGAGGAGTGATGTTGACATTGCAAGCTCATTGAATTAGGAACAATAGATGCAGAGGAAGAACTCTGATAAGGAAAAGTGGATTCATCAAAGATGACATCTCTAGTGATAATCACTTTTCCATCAGGGAGAAGAACTTTATATCCTTTGTGAGAGAGGCTATACCCAAGAAAAACTCCTTTAACAGACCTAAATTGAAGTTTATGTTTGTTATAAGGTCTGGTGTAAGGGAAGCATAAACATCCAAAGACTTTCAGAGATAAATAGGCAGGATTCTTAAGGAAGAGTTTTTCATGTGGTGAAGAGTTGTTGATGACCTTAGATGGCATGAGATTAATCAAATAAACGGCTGTCACAAAGGCATCATCCCAGAATTTTTGAGGAAGAAAGGATTGAGCTAACAAGGCCAAACCAGTTTCAACAATATGTCTATGTTTTCTCTCTGCTAGGCCATTTTGCTGTGGTGTATAAGGACAAGAAACACGATGAACAATGCCACTCTCTTTTAGAAAAGGAACTAGACCTTGAAACTCACCTCCCCAGTCAGATTGTAAGATTTTTATTTTTGATCCTAAGAGATTTTCACTAACAGCTTTAAACTGCTTGAAGACAGTGACAAGATCATTTTTGTGTTTGAGGAGAAAAATCCAAGTATATCTAGAAAAGTGGTCAATGAATGAAACATAATATGAATATCCATTTCTAGATTTAATTGGTGATAGCCCCCAAAGGTCACTATGAACAAGTTCAAGAGGTGAATTGTGTTGAGAGAATGACTGTGGATATAGCAGTTTATGAGCTTTTGATACACAGCAGGGCTAACAAAGAGAAGAGACTTTCATTGCATGATAAGGAATATTACAACTGCTAAGAGCAAGTTTAACCACATCTAGAGTAGGATGTCCTAGTCTACTATGCCACAAGTACAAATCTAGACTAGAAGATTGGCTGGAACTACTGCTGGATTGTGGGCTGCTCAGGCTTAGGGAATGAACTGCTGGACTTTCTGGGCTTGAAGAAGAGATGATGGGGACAGTGCCTCACTTAATTGGAGTGTGATCAACTAGGAAATGATATAAGCCTTTTTCAAGAGTTCCTTTGAGCACAATTCCTTGGTGCTAAGATCCTTAACAAAACAAAAATTTGGGTGAAACTCAAAGAAAACAGAATTATCTTGAGCAAACTTAGATACACTCAGGAGATTTTTAGTGATGTTAGGAACATGCAAAAGATTTTTGAGGTGAAGTTTTCTGTTAGCTGAGTGAGATTTAAAAACACTTTCCCCAACATTGGCAATATTAACAGCATCCCCATTACCAAGCAAGAGATTCTTACCTCCTGTGTAGGCAATGCTTATGTTGAGATTGCTGAGATCATTAGACACATGGCGTGTAGCTCCTAAGTCCGGATACCAACTTGAAGTAGCATTTGAATCATAACTGACTCTGATGGAGTTCCAACAGAGAAGGCACCTGATGGAGACCTTGGTACTGATTGCACCTGATGGGCTGAGAGGGATTGAAGAATCCTTG
Source organism: Salvia hispanica (assembly GCF_023119035.1). Classification (NCBI taxonomy): domain Eukaryota; kingdom Viridiplantae; phylum Streptophyta; class Magnoliopsida; order Lamiales; family Lamiaceae; genus Salvia; species Salvia hispanica. Next base: position 23,503,910 of record NC_062970.1, on the reverse strand, counting down.
ATTCTGATGTTGTGGCGCATTTTCCCTATACTGGACTTGAGGTGGAGTGTAGTTTTGTTCAAACCTATGCCAACATTTGGTTGCTGAATGCCCAGGCTTTTCACACAGTTGACAAACAATTTTGTTGCCTCCTCTACCATAGCCTCTTCCACCTCTTCCTCCTCTCTGATTTCTGCCTCCAAATCCTCTTCCACTTCCTGATTCAAACTTCTTGTTGTTGTGATTTGGTTGGTCTCTCTTCTGTCCTGACTGCTGCTGGACCATATTAAGTGAAGGTTGAGATCCATCTGAACTAATGGATTAGTTCTTGTGGATTCCATCCTTGATTCAAAACTCAGCAAAAAGGCACTAACATCTCCAATGCTCTATGGATCTGATCTAGATGTCACTGCACAAACTGCAGGATCATATTCTTGGCCAAGTCCTCCCATGATATGAAGAACCTGCTCAGCTTCCGAGATTCTACAACCAACAGATCCAAGTAAGTCAAAATAAGTTCTCATCTTACCCAAATACTCAGTCATGGACATTGCATCTTTCTTCAAGTTTTGCATTTACTGCCGGTATTGCATTACTTTTGCTGTGGAGCGGCTTGCAAAATTTGTCTCCAACGCACACCATATGTCTCTTGCAGATCTGAGCCCTACCACCAAAGTTAGAGCATTTTCTGACAATGAGGATAGGAGCCATCCAGCCACCCTCCTATCTTGTCTCTGCCAAGTTGTGAAGGCTGGATTTGACACCATTGACTCTCCATCTTGATCTGGAATCAGCCGTGGAGGAGGATCTGTTTCCCCTGTAATGAATGCTTCAAGGCCATAGCCATAAACTGCAATATCAACTTGTTGTTGCCACATAAGGAAATTTCCATCAGTCAACTTGACTGAGATTGGAGGCAACTGAGAGAATATTGGTGGCAGTGTTGCCACTGGAATGGTTTCATTGGCTTCTGCCATTTTTTTTTTTGAAAAGAAACAAACAACTAGGCTAAGGAGGTAGGAGAGACAGGATCAAAAGGATCCTGCTCTGATACCATGAAAGCATGCAGTGGAATTCATGAAGAAGAAAGATAAATGCAGATATACTAAAAATATGTAGAAGTCACTATCATTCATTCATTAATTTTGTGGATACAAGATTCCTTACATATACTCCATATTCGAACAATCTAGAATCTTGCACTAAACTCAACTAGTACAAGATTAAAGCATGATTATAACTTAATCAAAACTAACTCTGCAAACTATTCTTCTTCTTTACTCCTTTGATCACCACGTCTCTCCAAGTACAAATGTGGTCCTCCACCTTAGTTGTCACCATCGGTTGATGCACTGCTTCAACTCGTGCGAGGCTGGTGATTGGTTTCTCTCGTGCACTAAGCATTGCATCCAAACTCTGATCATCAAGACTTAACAACTTGACATTGCACACTTTGACTCGATCATCTTTGCTATCACTTCCAACAATTGGAACACTCTATATTACTGGGGCGAGCAAGAAGAAATAACGCTAATATCTGCATTGTGTTTCATCAGTACGATTGCAATTGTTCACACCATCCAAACTAGTTCCAAGGTAAATGTTTTATATCTATTGAACAAGGAAGATCAACAAATGAGTGAACTAAGAACTTCAAAGTTATTAAGAAGATCTATAAAAAAAATGAATGCAAATGTAACCAAGTGGATTGGTACATACAACACACGAATGTTCGAGCTACGAGCGATCAATCTAAATAAGACATTGAGAAAGCTGTTCAACAATTGTATGTGAAGAATAAGTATATCCACCATTAGGTGCTTGAAAGAGTAAAGATGGTGAAGAAAATAATGCATCCGTATACTGTATAGATATGACTGCAACTCTAACTTTTCATATGAAAAATAAAGCACAATTTTCAATAGAGAAGCTCACAAAGGTCTGTTGGACGACTTTGTTGAGCTTATAACGCATGTCTTTTTCATAATATGCTTTATGCACGAACTAATTTCGTATTTCAATTGTCACAATTTATGTTTATTAATTTGCTTAATTTATTTCTCTAGTTTGTCTGTGTTAGTATTTTATAAATTTTGCAATATTATAATATTTAAATTATCTTTATTAAAAGTAATCATATTATTATAAATAATACTTTCTCCTCCGTCTCATTACATATGACACATTTCATTTGGGCACAAGTTTTTAAGTAGTGGTGTTTAGTGGTTAAATGAAGAAAGAATAGAGATAAAATATAGGAGAGAGGATAACGTTAGAGAGAAATAGGCTGCTGTTTTTTTTCCATAAAAGGAAATGTCTCGCTTATAGTGAGGCGGCCTAAAAAGGAATACGCCTTACTCATAGTGTGACGGAGGGAGTAAAAAAATAATCTTTTCATCAGCTAATAAGTGTCCATTTTTGCGATTTTGAGTCGTCCCTAATTAAAGTCATCTTTCATTTTTTAAACCTAAATGGTAAGTAGGTTTTATATTTCGCTAACTCATAATTCACTAATCTGTTCCAATCACATTTCTTTATATTTCTTAAAGCAATGCAATTATATATGGACTATATATTAGTGTAGTTAGAAAGTCATGGATAAATTCTTTAACAGGGTATGATTGGGTTAGAGTAATAATTGGGAACTGTTGAATCCAAAATTGGGTCAGGCCCATCACTTACTCAGAGGAGAGGCACTAGAGAGAGGAGGCCCACTTGGGAGTTGAGAGAGGGTTAGCGTCATATTAAGAGCTAAAGAGTTACACAGAAGGCCTATTACTACCTTTAAGAACTGAATATATCCTTGGTATAATGGAATTGAATGTAGGTTGGAATAGAACGAAGATAGAAATAAAATGACAATTTTTTTGGATTTAATTTGCATTTTCATCCATTCACTTATTCATTCCATCACACCAAAAAAATGAATAGAATGGAAGTAGGAATCACATTGCATTCCATCATACCAAGAAGCCCTATAACTATCACTAAGAACTACTCCCTTCGTTTTTTAAAAATAGTAACTATTTCCATTTTTGACAATTCCTTAAAAATAGAAATTTTAGAATCTTTCTATTTTAGGACATGGACCCCACAATCCACTAACTTTACTTTGTCTATCTTTTATCTTCTTCTCTCTTATTTTATTTATTTTTCTTTTTATCTCTCTTACTTTATCAATTGTACATTAAAACTCATGTTTCAAATGTTTCTATATTTTAAATACGGAGCGTGTATTATATTTGCATGTTTGCATTTCTCTTTCTATGTATAAAAGCCCATGTATCCTTCTATCATGAGACAGAGAATAAAAATAGAGTAAAACATCATAGCTTTTTACATCGTCTTTACCTGAATACTACAATTGATTATCCTTGGAATATTTCGGTTCCAACAAGAACATTGAAGAGAAAAACTAATTACATTTATTAAAATGTGATTAGTTGGTGGCTTTCTTAATCTATGACAAACATGGTCTAACTTTAATGCAATGAATTACCGAGTCAACAGAGCATTTTCAGATTTTATTGAATTTATCGCAACATGCACTATTTTTTAATGGAAGCATTGTGAATAGAAATATTAAGTTCCTAGTAAAATAGATTAAAAATTGAATAATGAAATAATACACTTGATTTGTTTTCACACTGATGTGTACCAAGACGACTCAAACTAAACAATAATTTATGATCATCACGCTATTTTAGTTTTCCTGATGTATCACTTGAATTAAAACATAAGCATTATAAATACTACTTCCTCCTTCTATAATAATAGTAGAGTACGGGGCAGATCCAGGAATATAAATAGAAGGGGAAAAATTATATGCAAGGAAATTTGAGAATTTGAGAAGGGACAAAAATAAAGAATTTTTTTAAAAAAAATGCAAAATTGACAAAATAGCATATGTTAAAAATATTTGAGGAGGGGCATTTGCCCCACTTTATGTTAAGGTGGATCCCCTTGGAGTCATTTTATTATTTTAGTATATATTTCATAATAATAAAGTTATTTCTTTTATTTTTTTTCATCTTTCTATCTTTTTTATTTCTTACTTTATTTTTCCTTTACTTAATTCACGTAATATAATTTTATTTAAATCGCATGAAATGTCTCAGTTACTAACAGACAGAGTAAACGCCACTGCAGGAGCCATTGGCAATTGTATATCACTAATTTTTTTCGCTTTAAAATAATTTTGTTTAATCTTCTCTCTCGTTTTTTTATATTGCTTTTACGATTTTTATGGCGACTGTAACTTTTCTCTTTCGATATTCTCGTCAGATGTCTCTCATGCAAAAATCTGATTTTTATTTTTTAAACTCTCCCCCCACCTTCCCATTCTCATCAGCAAATTCTGCTTTATTGGAATATTTTTAGTTTAAGAATTTATTCTCTATTAGTTTAAAAAATTGATACGATGGCCTTCTATTATCATGAATTTGATAGCAAAATATGAAATTGATTATTTAAGTAAAAGAAGTTAAAGGATTTTGAGCATTGACCATTTTTTCCTAACCTAAATCTGCATAAGCTATTTAATTTTCATGAATTTTAAGGAAAATTATAGAAACTCGTATTTCCGTTATAACTCTTTTTTTTTAATTGAATTTTTAGGTTTTGCCTTTTAACTCTCTATTCCCCTAGCCAACTTCAGCATAATTGGAGTCATCGCCCCTATTCCCAAAACCAAGGTGGGATGCATATATATTTTATTAACTTATTCAAGCCACTTTTTTTTACATTTTTTAAAATCTGTACAATGACTAAATAGAACTCATATTACGGGACGGAGGGAGTAATTTGAATATGGAAAACATTTCCACTATATATATTTGAGAACTAGTACAACATATGATAACTAGTGTACGTTTGTCAATAATATAGTTTGATAATAACAAAATTTCCATATATCACCTGGTACAATTTTTCCTAATTATCAAATTACTACTTCTACATAATAAGAAGTCTTGTTTATGTAATTCTCCTCCGTCCCTAAATAATACTCACATTTTCTTTTATTTTAGTCTGTTTTATAAAATTAATTTACTTTAATTTAATTTTGGTTTGTCTTATTTTATTAATTTTATTATAAAAATTGTATCATTCGCAAAGTCCTTATCTTTAGGATAAGAAGAGAATCAATGATTGACTTGACTATTATTGCAACAACTCTCTATGATATTGGCAACTTGCACCAGATGAATTTAAATTTCAATTCAATTATATAGCTAACATAATATAATGATGCAGTGCAAAAAACATAAAACACATTCATATCCATCTTAGATACTCCACTATAAAAAATTAATTCTTTTGTCTGTATATATATCTGTCTTCGGAATCAAAAATCATAACCTCTTCCTTGCAAAACCACACAATGATGCTCCTCTTAATCTCAATAGCTCTCCCCATAATCTTGTTCTACCTTATTCACAAACGCAACAATAAATCAAGAAAATCCAATCTCCCACCACTCATACAAGGCCTTCCCTTGATCGGAAACCTCCACCAACTATCTCGAGCGCCGCTTCTCCACACCTATCTCTCCCAACTCTCCAACACCCACGGCCCCATCCTTCGTTTCAACCTCTGCTCCACTCCCACCATCGTAATCTCCTCCGCAAAACTCGCAAAGGAAGTCCTCCGCAACCAAGACCTCGCCTTCTGCAGCCGCCCGAAACTAGTGGCGCAGCGCAGGCTCTCCTACAACGCGGCCGACATGGTGTTCGCACCGTACGGGGCAGAGTGGAGAGAGCAGAGGCGGATCGCCAACGTGCACCTCCTCAGCCCGGTAAAGGTTCAGTCCTTCCGCAGCGTGCGCGAAGAGGAAGTGGCTCGAATGGTGGCGGAGATCGCGCGATGCGCTTCTTCTTCTTCTCCTGTCGACCTGAGCAAGGCGGTGATGGGACTGACGACGACTCTGATATGCAGGACGGGATTCGGGAAGAGATACGAGGAGCAAGGGACGGAGCTGAGGAGATTCGAGGACCTGCTGACGGAGCTCGGGACGCTGCTCACGGCCTTCTTTGTGTCGGATTATTTTCCGGCGCTGAGTTGGGTGGATAGGGTGTCTGGATTGACGAAGCGGCTGGATTGCGCGTTTGAGAAGCTGGACGCGTTCTACCAGGAGCTCATCGACGACCATCTGGGCCGTGGACGGGCCCAGATGGACGACCAGGACCATATTCTTGGCATGCAAATCAAGTTTGAACTCGACTCTGGAAAACCCAATTGGGATCGGGTTAAGGCATTGCTGATGGTAACATCCTTGCTCCTTTTTTAAACTACTATTACTAATTAGATTTGTCATATTCTTTTTTGTACCGTATCAAGTGGTGGTGTAAGAGAGAGAATAATGTAGAGAAGAGTCTTAACTATAGTATTCTCTTTTTTACTTTATTTTCTCTTTCACTTTAACTATTTATTATTATTTTTTCAAAATGAGTGCGAAAAAGAAGTGACTCAAGTAACGTGGGACGGAGGGAGTATTTATTTTGGTTTAGTGGAGTATGGAGCCCACTTATAAAAAGTGAAAAAAGTTAAATATGTCTTTAAATGGCGGACACCCCAAAGTGATAAATGTGGAGTATCAGGTTTTGGTAGGCGAAGGGAGTAGTAATTTTTTAATTTTTAATATGAAAAAGAAATGCATCAATTATGAATATGGAACGTATGGAGTATTAGTAGTATTACTCTTTCATTGACATATACATGTATATATTGGCTGTATGCAGAACTTATTCCTTGGTGGATCAGACTCAAGTGCAGCAACAATAGCTTGGGTGATGACTGCACTGATGAAGGAGCCACGCATCATGGAGAATGTGCAATCAGAAATTAGGAATGTCGTCGGCGACAAGGGGAAGGTAGACGAAGATGATCTGCTAAAACTAGCCTATCTAAAAGCAGTCATAAATGAAACTTTCCGCTTCTACACTCCCGTTCCGATGCTCTTAGCAAGAGAAACAACTGCAGCATGTGTGCTAGATGGCTATGAAATTCCTCCCAAAACTACTGTTTATGTGAACGTGTGGGCAGTTGCAAGAGATCCCGACTACTGGAAGCTTAACCCAGATGAATTCTTGCCTGAGAGGTTCATTGGTAACGATATGGATGTCAAAGGAAAAGACTTTGGGGCGATTCCATTTGGAGCTGGGAGAAGAATCTGCCCTGGCATGTCTATGGGACTTGCCAATGTGGAGCTTGCTGTTGCAAATTTGCTCTACTCTTTTAATTGGGAAATGCCTCCAGGAGTTCAACTTGACACTCATGTGTTACCTGGACTCATCATGCATAAGAAAAATCCACTTATCCTCATACCTAAACAATATCTTATTTAGACATGTATTTTGTTTCACTTGTTGCAATAATTCACCCGTGATTAATGTATTAACTCCACAACGCCTGATTGATTTCAATACTAGAACTTTTTTTACTAAGAACTTGCTCCTATGTGATGTGTCATAAATTTGCTACCATACCCAATAACCGATAGAATATTTCACGTACGTGATATATTGGGTTCACAGTTATGGTTATACAAATTCCAAACTACAATACCCTAGCACAGTTATTACTTTGATAGAACGAGTCACCTAGCTTATGCTCATGCGATGCAAATGTTGATTACTAACATTAGGGTTGTCAATCCTAACACATAACTCCGAAAAGCTCCTAAGACCCTTCCAAACTACAATACCCTAGCACAGTTATTACTTTGATAGAACAAGTCACCTAGCTTATGCTCATGCGATGCAAACGTTGATTACTAATATTAGGGTTGTCAATCCTAACACGTAACTCCGAAAAGCTCCTAAGACCCTTGAAAAGTCTTCACTCTCAATTAACAGTGCCGTTTTAAAGGAAGCTAATTGTAGTGTCTACTAAGTGGACCTAACTCGCTAGAACTCTGTCACAGTTATGAAGCAAGTTATGTTGGATCAACACATAATGTGTCACTCTGACGTGAAGCGTCAAAAATAACTTAGGGAAGAAACAAAGTAAAAACAAAACTGATATTAAATAGAAAACAGAATTGTATAACCAAAGTCGTTAGTAACACATCCCTAGAATCCTATGAGTTTAGTTACACATAATGCAATAATCTAAACACATATATTGAAGGGAAAACAATTGGAACATAAAACTAAAGCAAATAAAACCCGTAGGTTGAATCCTTGCCATTCTTGATGTTCTTGAATCCTTTTTCAACTCCTTGCACAATGAAGTACTCTAGCTTTTAATCTCTGAAATTTATGTTGCAAAAAGAAGCTCTGATTTGATGAAGCTTGAGGTCCTATTTATAGGGTGAAGTCATTCCTCATCATAGAAGGAAAAGATCTTCAAAATATGGTAAATCTTGGGCCCAAATCTAGGTCAATTCGGATTCGCCGCTTTTCACAGTGGGCCGCCGTGTATCCTCCGGCAGCTGTTGCACGGTAGTCCAGAGTCTCTGCCTCTTCGGCGGCGGGCCGCCGCACGTCCTCCGGCGGTCGCCGGATGAGACTCCTTTTCAAGCTTGAATTTCCGAGCCAGGCCACTACACTTCACTGGCGCCGGCGGTCGCCAGTCCCTATTTGAACTCCAGATTTCCAGACTTTGCATTTTGACTCCCTTTTTCGGCTCAAATATGCACGTTTCTCACAAAATACGTCAAAATACCAAAATGTATAAAATATGCAATTAATAGACATGTAACATGATTTTGGCATTAGCTCTCTCTAGGTTTTCGTTTTCTGTCATGCAGAAATCGCCAATATCTTGAGTTTTACCCGTCGGAATTCGTTCCAGTTTGTTTCATTGGATTCCTCGTGTCTTTTTCTTGCTTTCTACCATTTTAGTTTTCTTTTTGGTCGTCGTTTTTGAGTCCAGCAGCGTCTTTTTGAGTTCTGATGTATGCTGCGTCGTTTTCCAGTGGCTGGTCGGTTTTTCCGGCGAGTTCACGGCTTAACCTTGGTGGTGGTTGTCTGTGGAGTTGGGTGGCCGGTGGGTTTGGCCGGCGGCAGCCTGTGTTGGTGGCTGTGGGTGGCGGTGCACTTTAGGGTTTTCGGTAGGTTTTATTTTTCCGTATAGGTCTTCGGCCGGAACTGATTTGTCCGATCATTTTCGGTCTTCTTAGTGGTCGAGTTCAAGGCTGTTGGGGGTTGCCGGAGTTGAAGGTATCTCGGCGGGTAGGGTTTGGAAGCTAGGGTTTGCACTTACTTGTGCAGCAAGATGGTTCTATAATTGGCGGCTAGGGTTTCGGGTTCCTTGGGCTGCAAGTTGGGGATGGCTGATCCCCATGAGGGAGACGACAGAGGTGTTGCTGGAACGAGTTCGGAGGAGATGCTTTCCGAGGTCGAAGTGAGGAAGAAGCTTCGGTTAGGAGTGGAGGCGAGGGTGTGGCTCTCCCGACGTTAGTGGCTGGCAGGGAGGAGGAGGAGGAGGCGGCAGGCCTTATTCCCACAGCTGATTTTTCTGTTTCTACTGATTGTATTTCAAACTTGATAAACTTGTTTGATCGAAACATGGCTGAACGGAAAAAGCTGACCGCGCTGAATCACAATCACTCCGGATCGAACCGTTGGATGATATGAATGAGAATGATAAAAAAAACCGTTGGACAAGATGATCAATATCGTATCCCGGGTTTACAAGCTGGTTCGAAGTTGGCCCTTGATGGACCCATATCCCTTCAACTTGACTCATAAACCTTAATTCATATCCTTCAATCCTTCTCCCACTCTGATAACAATGACCTCAACCTTTCCAGAAAAATTCCCACAAACACGGTTTCTTTTCATATCTCCCGTACCTCCTCTTATAAAACACGACTCTTACCCTTTTCTCTCCAAGCTAGACGCTCAGCCAACCTAGACACTTCTAAACCTTACCCTATCACCTTCAAATCCCAACCTCTAGCCTTGTCTTTCCCAAAACCGAGAACTGGCGATCTATCCGCATCCTCTGATACCTTGATGACCGAGCCTACTCCAGCTACCAAGCCTCGGAATCATGCAACGATGGCTGATTTGCTTAACAAGAAAGATTTTTCCGCATTCCATAATATTTTGATGACCGAACCTACCCAAGCCAACCAGCCCCGACAACTTGTCTCTTCCTGGACCCAGCCTCGACAAGTAGGGGAGAGACCTTCAGTTACGATGGCTGATATGCTAAAGAAAAATCTAAACCTTAACGGGCCGAGGGTCCTAGATGCCTCCCGACTTCAGCAGCGCGGCTGCGTGAGCATTGAAGATGGTATTCCTTGCCTTTTATGTGACATCCCTAACCCGAAACATGCATCATTTTGCATAATGACATATTTTTATTTTTCTTTACATATTTATATTATTAGTTGTATAATAAATATTAATTGGAACATTCTTGACCAAAGTATTAGTATTTTATTTTATATTTTTATATATTATTCTGTCATTAACATGAAATAACATTTATATGCGATAGAAACAAATATTTGTTTGATAAATTTAATATAGTTAAACTAAGTACATGTAAAATATATATGTGTATTTTAATTTAAAAAGGTAATGAATATGCATACTTATGTTGCAATATGTCCGGGACTTTTGTCAAATATTTTAATAGGATATGCATTAATACCTATGTGCAGTTTATTTTATTTATAAAATATATATATTAACTAAGTTATGTAATAGGACACTTTTACAAGTTGATATATATGAATTGGAATTAGGACACGTGTAAAGAAAAAGATAGGAGATGGCACGTCTCATGCAATTGACGAGTGTAGTGTATAGGTAAGGATGAATAAGTTATATTATGGATGGTAATATTAAAAGAAAAAAATGATAATAAATATAAGAGGAATATTAGACACCAAGAGGGAGAAAAAGATGGTGAAGGGAGCGAAAGAAACGAGTTTGGCAAAGAAAAGAAAATGAAGATGGGTTGACGAGATTGGAAATCATTAGACGAGATCAAAGGTTCAGTTAATTAGTTTATCGTAATCAGGTGTGTATAAAGAACACTTTTAATTTTACATGTTTTATGTGCTTCTTTGCTTGGTGTTAAATAAAGTGAATAATTTGATTATATGATGTGACTCTGATATAATTATGTGTTATTTGATATAGATGGTGGAATATGGTATGGATATGTGATTGGTGCAATTGATATATTTTATATGATAGAAAGATGCAATTGATATGTTTGCACATGACTTTAGAATTATTTGAATCATTGGATTAAATGGGATCTGTGACAGTCTTGCCCTGGGTCTGATATCAATGGCAATGGACCTACGGATCATATACAATGTCAATGGACCTACGGGTCATATTTACAATGGCAATAGACCTTCGGGTTATATATATGTATACAATGGCAATGAGACCTACGGGTCATATATACAATGGCAATGGACCTTCGGGTCATATATATATGTACAATGGCAATGAGACCTTCGGGTCAGATACAATGGAATCCCAAGCAGATGTCAGGCTTGATTTGTCATAGAATAATAAACTGAACAGAGTGGCACGTGCATATGTATATGGATTTAATTTTAATATTTGTTGATTATTGTTGTATATATTGGTTAAAGAGTATGTTTGATATCTGGAATGTGGAATTAAAGGTAAGGTTTATATACACTGAGTTGTGGCTCATATAAACCACTAATATTTTTCAAGAATAAGATATCAGTGAAGTTTTTGATTGATATGGGTCATAGGAACTCCACATGTTATCAGGGTCGGCGGCTGACACGTTTTGACAACCTTCTCCTCCTCATCATTTTTGCATATAAATAAATGTGTAGTATATAGAGTGGTGAGAGGGTCCCACTACGGTTTTAGAATGTTTTGAAATATGTACTTGATAAATGTTGATTTTTGAAATTATATAATATGTGTTGAATTTATTTATAGTAAGTGCATAAGTCATAAGGGTTGGAGTGTGACAGTTTAGGTGGTATCAGAGCGGGGATAGAATCCCGCTGGGACATGGCATATATGAATATCGTATGATACATTATGGTTAGAAGTTTAATTTTCATTTCAATTATCATGAACATGTGACAACGAGGAGAGAAGGGTCAGCCGCCCTGCGTCGTCAATTAATTGTAGAAACATCTCATATACATGCTGCATCATATGGAGATTTCCAGTAAATATCTAGGCTTTTAGACAAAGAGCGCATGGACCAGTGATGAGGTAAAGAGGTAGAAAATTTATAGAGCTCGAGTAGAAGTTGTTGATTTTATGGGACTAATCTGACTGAGGCTGAGATATAGTTAAAAGTGATAGAACTGGTGTGCAATCATATGAGTTATATGTCAGAAGAAGGTTTTGATTATACGATATCTCTTCTTTGAAGCTATACTTACTCTTGGTGGGAAACAGTCCTGCAAGCTATGATACAACCTCTGGTATTCTGGTATTCAGTTCAGACAATTTTTCTAGAGAACTCAATGCTAAATATATGCAAATAAGTGTATTGTGATAAGAAGCAGAGAAGGTTTTATGTTTGTTGATTATGAGCTGACATTATTTCAATATACACGGTTTTCTAAAGAACGTATTGTGAGTTAATTCGATTGAACTGCCAGTGGATATTGATTCTCTTATTCATACACAAGTTTTGATATTATTATGGGTATAGATTGGTTTTTACTTCATCGAACGAAGGTAGCTTGTAAGGTAAACAAAATGGCAATATAATCATCGTGACGGGATCGAGTGATATTTTACGGTAATCAATATATTGTTCCAGGTTTTCTTATATTATCCAGATCGGCTTTGTGATTTATTGGAAGTGCAAATTTATCTGGATTTTCACCTTATCGGGAGACACATTTCTCTATTGAGCACTGCATTTATTTTTATTTTTATTTATCAACCGTCTTCATTAGAGTTACAAGAGTTGAAGAAACAGTTACGAGAGTTGTCAGAGATATGTATGAGTTAATGTTTTACCTTGAAGAGCACCAATATTATTTTTGAAGAAGAAAGATGATACACTGCGACATTATATATACTATTGGAAGTCGAATCGAGTGACAATGAAGAATAAATATCTATTACCGAGAATAGAAGATTTATTTGATCAATTTCAAGGTATGCAACTGTTTTCGAGTACTGATTTTCGATCAAGATCTCATCAGTTGATGATAGCTAAAGAGAATATTGCAGAGACACCATTTTGAACTCAGTACGACCATTATGAGTTTTGGTTATGCCTTTCGAATAAACTATTGCATCTACAATTATTTATGGCATTGATGAACAAATTCTCTCAACTATTCTAGGATCTGTTAGTGATTATTTCTATTGATTTACTATCATATTCATGAAGTACAGATGGACATGTTAATCACTTGCAGTTAGTATTTCAAGTTCGGCGAGATGAACAACTCTATGCTAAGTTGAGTAAAGATGAGTTTTTGCTAGAACATGTGGTATTGTTGGGACACATGGTGTCAGGTCGTGGAAAAGAAGTGGATCTACAAGAGATTGAACTGGTTTTCAACCGGAAATGTTTCTCGATTATTATTCAATTAATAATGAAGTTAGTACGACAAAATTCTTCTTTTATATGGAGTGAAGCATATCAAAAGAGTTTTAATGAGTGGAAGCATCGTTTGAATATGTCATCTATTTTGGTTATCTCCGCAGGTACAAGATATTATGTTATTTATAGTGATGCGCTGAAACATGGATATGGTTATCTTTTGACTTAATGAAAGGTTTATTTGCTTATGCGTCATAACAATCGCAAGTACAGGAAGTTTCTTATTCTGTTCAAAATTTGTTATTAGCGATATTATTTTGCTTTGAAGATTTGACATCATTATCTGTAGGAACGCTTATATGGTATTCTAGTATCTTATATATTGACAGAGATCCGCGATTTACTATCTCAGTATTGATAAAAAAATTTTGTGAGGTTCACCTCAGAAATGAGTCATGCGATTCGAACAAAAAGGTAAGTTGAGTCCTCGTTATATTAGGCCATATGAGACTATTGGAAGAATTGGACCACCGACGTTCTGGTTGACATTACCTCCAGATTTTGCACAGATTCATAATATTTTCCATGTCAGTATGCTTCGATAACACTTCGATGTTATCGATCTGATCCTTCACATGTTCTATAAGATTCTAAAAGTTTGAGTTATATAGAAGAGCCTGTCAATATAGTGCACTGCCAGCTGAAACAATTGCAATGAAAAGATATTCCAATGGTAAAAGTTATTTGGAAAACTCATGGAGTCGAAGAGGCGACTTGGGAAACCGAGGAAAAGATGAGAAAGAACTATTCACATGTGTTTACGGCTTAGCAATTTCTTTGGGTATGTTAGCTAAGAGGGAAATGAATTTTGCGGACAAAATTCTTAAAGAGGGGAAGAGTTGTGACATCCCTAACCCGAAACATGCATCATTTTGCATAATGACATATTTTTATTTATCTTTACATATTTATATTATTAGTTGTATAATAAATATTAATTGGAACATCCTTGACCAAAGTATTAGTATTTTATTTTATATTTTTATATATTATACTGTCATTAACATGACATAACATTTATATGCGATAGAAACAAATATTTGTTTGATAAATTTAATATAGTTAAACTAAGTACATGTAAAATATATATGTGTATTTTAATTTAAAAAGGTAATGAATATTCATACTTATGTTGCAATATGTCCGGGAGTTTTGTCAAATATTTTAATAGGATATGCATTTATACCTATGTGCAGTTTATTTTATTTATAAAATATATATATTAACTAAGTTGTGTAATAGGACACTTTTTCAAGTTCATATATATGAATTGGAATTAGGACACGTGTAAAGAAAAAGATAGGAGATGGCACGTCTCATGCAATTGACGTGTATAGTGCATAGGTAAGGATGAATAAGTTATATTATGGATGGTAATATTAAAAGAAAAAAATGATAATAAATATAAGAGGAATATTAGACACGAAGAGGAAGAAAAAGATGGTGAAGGGAGCGAAAGAAACGAGTTTGGCAAAGAAAAGAAAATGAAGATGGCTTGACGAGATTGGAAATCATTAGACGAGATCAGAGGTTCAGTTAATTAGTCTATCATAATCAGGTGTGTATAAATCACACTTTTAATTTTACATGTTTTATGTGCTTCTTTGCTAGGTATTAAATAAAGTGAATAATTTGATTATATGATGTGACTCTGATATAATTATGTGTTATTTGATTTAGATGGTGGAATGTGGTATGGATATGTGATTGGTGCAATTGATATATTTTATATGATAGAAAGATGCAATTGATATGTTTGCACATGGCTTTGGAATTATTTGAATCATTGGATTAAATAGGATCTGTGACAGTCTTGCCCAGAGTCTGATATCAATGGCAATGGACCTACGGGTCATATACAATAGCAATGGAGCTACGAGCCATATATACAATGGCAATGGACCTTCGGGTTATATATATGTATACAATGGCAATGAGACCTATGGGTCATATATACAATGGCAATGGCAATGAGACCTATGGGTCATATATACAATGGCAATGGACCTTCGGGTTATATATATATGTACAATGGCAATGAGACCTTCGGGTCAGATACAATGGAATCCTGGGCAGATGTCAGGCTTGATTTGTCACAGAATAATAAATTGAACAGAGTGGCACGTGCATATGTATATGGATTTAATTTTAATATTTGTTGATTATTGTTGTATATATTGGTTAAAGAGTATGTTTGATATCTGGCATGTGGAATTAAAGGTAAGGTTTATATACACTGAGTTGTGGCTCATATAAACCACTAATATTTTTCAGGAATAAGATATCAGTGAAGTTTTTAATTGATATGGGTCATAGGAACTCCACATGTTATCAGGGTCGGCGGCTGACACGTTTTGACAACCTTCTCCTCCTCATCATTTTTGCATATAAATAAATGTGTAGTATATAGAGTGGTGAGAGGGTTCCACTACGGTTTTAGAATGTTTTGAAATATGTACTTGATAAATGTTGATTTTTGAAATTATATAATATGTGTTGAATTTATTTATAGTAATAGCATAAGTCATAAGGGTTGGGGTGTGACATTTTAATTCCCGAATCTGATAACATAGAACTTGCAGGTCGCATGGGACTCGCCTTGATTGTAAAATTCTCACACTCCATCCCCGCCCCCCACTTGATTCGCAAGGCCCTCTCTAATTTCAAATTGAAAGGATGTTGTTTTGCAGGTTAAGTGGGACCCGATCCCGATGTACTGCCCAGCTTGCAAGCATGTGGGGCACTCGGAGGATCATTGTTATACCTATGGGAAAAGGTTGGCACCACACAAGAAAGACTTCTCCAGGCAGGCGCAGCAGAGACAAAGACAGTATGAGGACGGGGGGGATACTAGAGAGTGGAAGAGTGCAGGGGGGACAGCCCCGGGGAAAGCAGCCAGATACACACACGAAATCCTCGTCACACTGGACCCAAGTGGGCAAGAATGGCATTCTCACGTCCGAGATCGGGCAGAGTAAGGATAAGGGTAAGCAGGTCACGACCGGCCAGAGTAAGGATAAGGGTATGCAGGTCACGAGATTTGAGGATGCGGAGAAGGAGCTCCAGAGGGTAAGGGCCCAGATTGTTTCAGGTAGGATAGACTATATCCCTCGTGGTAGTTTACAAATAAGGGACCCGGTTCTAGTCCATAACTCAGCCTTGACAGACGGAAACCTGACGGGTAAGGGCAAGAAGAAAAAGAGAAGGAGCCCAGCTAGCAGGGAACGATGCAGAGAGAATAGAAGGTTGAGGAGACTAGACTAGAGGAAAACAAAGAAAGAGCCATGTCAGAGCAGGGGAGCTCGGAATTTGAGACCGATGATGGGGAGGAGACACCGAGCAGAACGAGATCTCTCTCACCCACCTATAGAGGGAGCCGGGTTGATGATATGGAGACATATTCAGGCCTGGCAATCCATAGCAACAGGTTTGAGATGCTGGAGGATGATACCTCGGCGGATGCCCGTATTATACATGAAGCGAGGATTACGAGTGAGAAGCAACAAAGTTCGGTTGCCAGCAATGGGAACTCGAGAAGAAAGATCGCCGGCAATGGGGATCGACAGCCCGCGATTGAAGCACCAGTGAAGATGGCGAGGGTTTCCTGATTTGTTTCCTCATGTCAAGCCAGTTCCTAATTTGGAATGCTGAAGGGGTGGCGAATAGCCGCACCAGGAGGCATTAGAAGAATTTGATTTGAGAACATAAGATTTTATTTGCTGTTGTGATTGAACCCCAAAGGGCGGCACCGACATTAGGGTGGAGCTTTTAGGGGCTCCGGTTTTGTGGAGCCAACGTGAGCGGGCATATCTGGATTTTAGCTCATGAGGATTGGATGGTGGAGGTGGTTGATGACTCGAGACAAGTCCTACATGTCAAAGTCATGGCTGCCATTTTCCCTTTCACGCTCTAGATTTCTATCGTTTATGGCAGACACACGAGAGAGACGAGACAGGAGCTATGGGAAAAGCTTGGGGACATCTCCCTGGCTGTGGAGGGGCAACCGTGGCTAGAGGTGACTTCAACATATTCCTTACTAATGAAGAGAGACAGGGAAGTGATACAGACAGACACAGAGATATGATGGAGTTTGTGGATACTATAGCTGATTGCCAGTTGATTGATCCGGGGTTCGATGGACCGATGTTTACATGGTACAGGGCAGGGCTTTGGGAGAGGTTGGATATGATCTTGATCGGGGAGCATTGGACATCGGTGTTTGCGACGACCAGAGTGACCCACTTAGCAAGATTCATCTCTGATCATGCTCCCTTACTTGTGCAATGTCAGTTCTCTGTTCAGACCACGAGGCTGGCTTTCAGATTTCAGAACATGTGGGTGAGGCATGAGACCTTCAAGACTGAGATTGCGAGAGTTTGGGAGGTAGGAACAGGTCACAATGGTATGATGAACCTCTAGCCCAAGCTTATCAGAATTAAGAAGTTATTAAAGGTGTGGAACAGAGCAGTTTTTGGAAATATACATTAGAACCTAAAGGCGGCCGAGGAGGCAGTCCTACAGGCTTAGATGATGTTTGACAACACGCCTACACCAGCACACAGGGCCAACTTGAACAAAGCCTCGACGGAGCTCATAGTTGTGACAAAGATGGAAGAGGAGTTTTGGAGGCAGAAGGCAACTATTAGATGGGCATCGGATGGAAAGAGGAATTCTAAGTTTTTTCATGGCTGGGTCAAGCAGAAGAGAGTCAAGTCGAGGATACGCAGTATTGAGGCAGGGGGGCAGATCTTGACAGAGGAGACGACGATTAGGGACTCTGTGGCAACCTTCTTCCAGCAGCTCTTGACGTCTGATTTTGGAGTCCTTGAGCAGCCAGATTTGACACTTATTCACAGCCTTCCAGAATCAGTGGACCAAGAGACATTGTGCTTGGCGCCGCAGGAGAAGGAAGTTCGGGAGACAGTCTTCGAGATTAGTGGGGATAGCGTATCGGGACTGAATGGGTTCACCTCTTTGTTCTTCCAGAATTGTTGGCATTGTAGGGGGCGATGTGATTGCAGCAGTTGGGAACTTTTTCAGAGGGGCTTTCATACCTCGAAGCTTCACATCAACCATGATTATTCTCATACCGAAGAAGCCAGATCCAGTCACGTGGGGGGATTATAGGCCGATAAGTCTCTGCAATGTCACGAATAAGATCATCACAAAGATCTTGGCATCTAGGCTTGCACCTCTACTACCACTCGTCATTGCACCGAATCAGAGTGGTTTTATTCAGGGGCGGTTACTTAGTGATAACGCCTTATTTTCCCAAGAGCTGATACATGATTAGGGAAGGAGCTCAATAGCAGAGTTAGATCGCCTAACTTGGCTCTCAAGCTAGATATGGTGAAGGCATATGATAGAGTACAATGGCCTTTTTTGCTGAAGATACTTGAGAAGATGGGGTTCTCGCCGGCTTGGATGGGAATGATTGGTAGATGTATTTCGTCCTGCTGGTAGGGGGTTGAGGCAGGGGGACCCATTATCACCTTCCCTTTTTGTGCTTGCAGCTGACTACCGGTTATCACTCACCTTTCTTATGTTGATGACATCATCATCTTTACCCGAGCTCACAGGGAGGCGATGGAGAAGCTGGTGGGGTGCCTGAACCATTATATTGCAGTGTCCGGTCAGATGGTGAATAATGAGAAGACACACTTTTATTTGGTTGATGAGCATATGGAGTTTGCTGAGATAGTGGAGGAAGTTGGAGGCTTCCAGCGAGGAGAGATTCCCTTTACATACCTGGGAGTACCGATATTTAGAGGGGCGAGAAGAGCAGATCATCTTTTGCCACTCAGACAACGGATGTTGGACAGGATACACACTTGGTCCCATCGCCACCTAGCATTTGGGGGAAGACTTGCTCTGATTAAGAGCACACTGGCAGCTATCCCACTTCATATCTTACAGGTTATGAGTCCGCTGGTTGGGTTTCTTGATGAGTTGGAGCGGATTCTCGCCAGATATTTTTGGGGTACAGCAGGGGAGAAGAAAAAGCTACATTGGATTTCGTGGAACCAGATTTTCCTTCCTGTGGCGGAGGGGGGTTTGGGCATTCGCAGGTTTCAGGAGGTAGCAGTAGCTTTTGGGTTCAAGCTGTGGTGGAGGCTCCTTGCGCAGGATTCTCTCTGGGCCCAGTTCATGACCCAGAAGTATAGTATACTTCCTTGTCATTTGCATACATATGCATGTTGGTCACATGATAGTCCTACTTGGCGTCGTTTGCGTCGTATTTGGTCATTTATGCATGATTATATTCGTTGGTCCTTGGGTGAGGGGAAGATCAGCTTCTGCGATGACGTCTGGCTTGGGGCGAGCTCCATCAAGAGTCTGTGCGTCCTGGGATATGATCCTACTCAATCTCAGGCTGTTGCACCAACTGGCATGAGCATGCATGGGATGAGGATATGTTGCATGACTTGTATTTCGGGTTTGGCGTACCTCTCGACAAGACCGATCAGATCAGAGCCACGCCGATCGAGGTGGGGGCGAAGGATGTGAGGCGTTGGAGTCTGACTAGCCATGGCGAGTTCTCTGTGACCTCTGCCTGGGAGAGCATCCGGACGAGACTGCCGAAGTATGAGATTTTGGGACTGATTTGGAACGAGGGGCTGACCCCCACCATCTCGATTTTTATTTGGAGGTTGTTGTATGGTAGGTTACCGGTGGATGAGAAGTTGCAGCATCGGGGTATTGAGTTAGTGTCTAGGTGTCAGTGTTGTCGGTCTCCTTCTCTTGAGTCTTTTAGTCATGTCTTTCTTTCGAGTCAGTCGGCGATTTCTTTGTGGGAGTATTTCAATGCCTGGTTCCCTCCCCCCCTCGCACACACCGATTCACACGCGCACCGATATTGCTCTTAGACTAGGTCACTAGCGGATGTCCTCTTTCTCTAGGGCTCCTGCCATGCACATTAGTTTTATTGTTCCGTGTTTGATTGTTTGGTTTCTTTGGATGGAGAGGAACGGCTGCAAGCACCGTGGTTGCCCTTTCCGTAACACTCAGGTTATTTGGCAGGTCACTCGTCATCTACATACGTTCGTGTTGGCCGGCAAAATCACCCCGTTACATTGAAGGGGCTGCTCAACGTCGGTGGATTTCATGCCTTGTTCTCCCAGACAGCGTGTTCAGCAATCACTCATGGTCCTTTGGCATCCCCCCGATGCCCCTTGGGTGAAGCTGAATACACATGGTGCCTTCTCCTCAGCGACTTTGGAAGCGGGAGAGGGAGGATTGGTTCGTGGTACTGATGGAGGCCTTTTGCGGGCCTTCTGTTCTCCGGTGGATGCATCTTCATTCGAGGCTTAGAGATGGCCATGGAGTTATCTACACACATTTGGATAGAGCTTGGCTCAGCGGCTCTTGTTACTTTACTCACATCAGGACGGCCTGGTTCTGCCAATTTTAGACATCATATGGCTTTGATCCGGAAGATGACATCTCAGCGGCAAGTTCGATTCTCACACATCTACAGAGAAGGAAACCGTGCTGCCGACTTTCTTGCAGGTAGGGGGGTTCAGACCCCTACTATGACATATTATGATTCAGTCTATGTGCCTCGATACCTGAAGGCGCTTGTTAGGATGGACCAGCTAGGATATCCTAACTTCCGATTCCGACGCAGAGATGTGGATTGATCCTGATTTTTTGATAGTTCTACTTTGTTTATTTCTTCCTTTTGTTCATTTGGCTACTAGTTTAGTTTTGATAGCATGGAGCATCCCGGCTTGTGGGAGCTCCAATCTGTTTCTCCTTCATGTTCTTGCTTTAGATACTAGTCACTTTTGGGCTAGGATCATGTTTTGGAACATTATATTTCGATTTATTCACGGGTTGGGGGTCAGCCTAAACCCCCCGCCCACTTTGGGCGTTTTTGATAAGAAAAAAATTAAATAAACGTGATTTTGACATTAAAAACGGACCTAAAACAGTGCAAAATCCGAGCGTATCATTGTGATAACACACGGGATGTAAAGTTTATGATCTTTTAGACTAATTTTAAAGTTTATACAAAATACTAGAATTGGACCAAAGTTTGCAATATTAATGACCAATATCCCAAAACAAAATTACATACTCACTCCGTATAAAAATCTGTGCACTTTCTATTCTGTAACTAATTAAAAAAGATAATAAATCTATAAATCTTGAAGTCTATATATACCGCTCTTTTATAAATCTTACAATTTGATGTATTCTATAACTAAATAAAAAGATAATAAATGAAAACATATAAATCTAAAATCGAAAATAAAATTAAAAGAAAAATATGAAGAAAGTTGCTACGCGTACAATTTAATTTCAGTAAGTACTGTACAGACTCCAATTATTTATCGGTTTATAAATATTTAATTGTTGATTTTTTGTTCCCAACTATATATAGTTTATTTTAGTGTTATCTGAGGATAAAATTCATTTAAGTTGACAATAATTATATGCTACATACCTTATGTGAGCTCTTTATGTGAACATCACTCTAGTTTGATGTTATTGGTTTTGATTTATATATTTAGTTTGATTCTATAATACGTTAAAAAAATATTATTGAATATTTTAATTTTACCAAATTTATAAAAATCAAAGCTTGGCTGGTCATTTTATTAATTTATTGAAAATTATAGAGAAAACAAGCACACCGAGCTTTAATTTTTATGAAATTTGTAACATTTTAAATATATTAGAATCAAATTAAATACATTAATCAAAACGAACAACACTAAATGTGCGTCAACACGATAGTGGTGCTCACGTAGTTATGTAGTATATCATTTCTATTTATGATGATTCCAAACATAATAAGTGAACGAGTTTGTTGACTTTATGAATGATAAAATTGGATAAAAAATGAAAAATCCTAATGATAGGAAAAAATTTTCTTCTGAAGCTGTCCATCGTTAGGAATCTCATTTTCCTTTTGACATTGGTTCTAACAAATACTATCAACAAAAGTGGGGCGAAGAAAGTTAGTAGAATACGAGTCTCACTTAGAGTGTCCACAATAGTAGCACAGCCACGCCACTGCCACAAAAAAAACTTGTCCGCCCAGTCATCACAGCCATGGCTCAGCCACAAAAACTTGTCCAGCCACGCCACAACCAAAAATCTTATTTTATCAATTGTTGGTATATTTTAATTGGACTAGAATAATATTAATTGCGAATAGGTATTTTATCGATCAGAATGAAATGAAAAAAATTAATTGAGAATATGTATTTTATAGATAAAAATTAAAGAAAAAAAATGAAAATGTACCGCCTCGGCGTTCTCGCGGCCTACAATACCGCCGATCTCCCACCCGGCTACGCCGGGTACGCGGTTGTGGCACCACCGCCCGGCGCAGCTGCGTCACACAGCGGCCGCTGCCGCGACTATACTTTGGACACTCTTATATATTTTAGATTTAAATAAAATAAATAGGAATAATGTGACTTGTAATTGTTGGGGAAAACACAGCGAAAATTGCAAAAACAAATAAATCCACAAAAGAATCTATTTAGGTAATTATGTGGATCGATTCAATTTCATGCTTGAACATGTTGAATACTTACAATAATGATTTTCCAAAAAATCGAAGTGGCTTGCTACTTCTGCACGTGTAGATCTTGAAGCTTAATTGTGAATGCAAGACCAAAGATCTTCTAATCTATGACCCTTAACTCTATAGATCTAAATTCCTTGTGGGAGAAATCTTTTAGAAATTATAAGGATCTTTGAAGGAGAAGACAAGAAAACCAAGAACACACAAAGAGGAATTTCGAATTCCTCTATTAGAGAGAGATGGTCGAAAATTCCAAGTGTGGAGGCTAGGGTTTTGTGTTGTATATTGTCTCCTCTCCTTACATCCTTATTTATAGAGTTTATGATGGGCTAGGTTAGGGATCTATGGGGCTTGGATTGGGCCTCCCCAATTGGACCTTCTTTACTAATTAAATTATAACCCATAATTTAATATAAGGCCAATGAAATATTTCTTGTGCCACTATCGAAGAAATACTGACCGCCCATCCAATCCGTGATTACAAGCAATCCGGGTTAACCTCTTTAATATATTATTTCCCGTGTCTAAGACTTTCTATATCCATTAATTAATTTGTAGTCTGCTATAGACTTTAAATTAATTAATATCTTTTTATTTCCAAGAGTTTGTCTAGTACGAGATGTATATCAAAATATACTTTTCCTTTTCTATTTATTCTTGGATTAAATCCAAACCGGCCGGGTTTCCGAATAATAGAACTTCTCTCGAACACCTCTTGGGGATATAGTCAAATCACGCAGGCACACGATTCAATGTAATAATAAAACTGACACCATGCTGGTTATTAATTACTACTACCCAAGATATCAGGAATATTGGGTTGAGTAAATAACATGTGTCATATATTATTACAAAGATTAGGAAATATTAAATCTCCAAGACATCGTCTTACAGTAAATAGCAACAAAGACGTGTCTATACTTTAGATCCATTCAATGCTATACCACAGCAGTGTCACTAGTCATTCTCAAGGTAAAGACGACTTTCGGATGGACATTGCAACCTTTCACGATATGTAGCCAAGGCCTATCTAGGTTGTGAAAAAGTTTTACTTCTACAAGGTACCGGTTGGGCTACCTACTTTGATGACCTGTTCCACGACCCAACCTTCAATGTAGAAGACTTAGACTGATTTTACTTTCCGGCATTTTAATTATATAATTTAATATATAATTAGATACGGTCAATACCCATTAAAGTAAAATACACAGTATGAAGAAAACATTTATTATTCTCATTAAATGAAAAGTGCTTACAATAACAAGCAATTTATCAAATTCAAAATAAACTCGAAAAATGGTCCAGAGCCTTTGTCCTAGCGGCAAGGAGCTTAGACATCAATGTATGAGGTGCCAAGTTCGAGCCCTCTTGACCTCAGTTGTAATTTCCTTCTTTCTTAGGAGTTTATTTATAATATCCTCCTTCATATAGGAGTTAATTTTAAAATATAAAAATAAAAAAAAAACTCGAAAAATGCTTTTTAGTATATATGTTCCAATAATCTCCTACTTATACTCAAAACAGGCTTTCGAGTATACTACTGTCAATTTTCTTCAATTTCTCCCACTTATAGAGAAACCAGGTCTGAGTCTTTAATGCATCTAACACCTATCCCTTCCATATGACGATTAAACGTCCCCACCGATAAGGCTTTCGAGAAAGGATCAGCAAAGTTGTTTTCAGTTGCAATTTTGACTACTTGTATGTCACCTCTCTGTACAATCTCTCGAATGATATGATGCTTCCTCTCAATGTGTTTGCTTGCCTTATGGGATCGTGGTTCCTTTGAGTTTACAACAGCTCCAGAGTTATCACAATAGATTGTGATACTCTTTGGCAAACTCTGAATCACACCCAACTCCTTTAGGAAGTTCTTGAGGCACACAACCTCTAGCTTCAGAAGCAGCTACGTACTCAGCTTCCATGGTTGAGTCCGCAATGCATTTCTACTTTTCACTCTTCCATATAACGACTCCACCTCCCAAGGTGAACACATAACCAGAAGTAGACTTCCCCGAATCACGATCAGATTGAAAATCTGAATCCGTGTACCCCATCGGACATAGATCAGATGCCTTGTAAACTAGAACATACTCTTTAGTCCTCTTCAGGTACTTGAGTATATTCTTCACTGCAGTCCAATGTCCTTGGCCAGGGTTCGACTGATACCTAGCCACCATGCCTACGACAAAGCATATATCAGGTCGCGTACACAACATAGCATACATGAGACTTCCAACTGCCGAAGCATATGGAACCTTTTTCATGTCCTCTATCTCTGCGTGTGTCTTAGGACACATCTCCTTTGATAGATGAATTCCATGTCTGAAAGGAACGAAACCCTTCTTGGAATTCTCCATGCTAAAACGTTGTAGTACAGTATCGATGTAGGATTCTTGAGACAAGCACAACATTCTTTTCTTGCGATCTCTGATCACTTTGATTCCTAGAATGTGTCCCGCATCTCCCAAGTCTTTCATCTCAAACTGGGTAGACAACCAGTTTCTTACGGACGACAACATCTCATTATTGTTTCCAATTAGTAAGATGTCATCCACGTAAAGTACCAAGAACACCACATTTGCACCTTCAACTTTCTTATATACGCAGCTCTCTTCTGGGCACTGATCAAAACCAAATGATTTAACAGTTTTATCGAAACACATGTTCCATGCTCTGGATGCTTGTTTGAGTCCATAAATGGATCTTTTAAGCTTCCACACCATGTGCTCCTTGCCCTTAACCTCATAGCCCTCGGGTTGTTTCATGTAAATGGTTTCCTCAAGACTGCCATGCAAGAAGGCGGTCTTGACATCCATTTGCCATACTTCCCAGTCCATGTAGGCTGCGATGGATAGGAGGATCCGAATTGACTTAAGCATAGCGACGGGTGAGAAGGTCTCATCATAATCGATGCCTTCTCTCTGGGTATAACCCTTTGCCACTAATCTGGCTTTAAACAATTTAACCTTCCCATCCGGACCTCGTTTACGCTTGAATACCCACTTACTCCCAATGGCAATGCAGCCTTCGGGTAGGTTTTCAAGGTTGTAAACGTCCTTATCCTCCATTGATTGTAATTCGGAATCCATTGCCTCAATCCAGTTGAGACCATCCAAATCATCTATTGCTTCTTTGTAGTTCCAGGGGTCAGGTTCTAGATGACCGGAAACTGAGTCTGAAGACTCTCCCAGACCAATCCACCTTTCTGGTTCTTTTGAAACCCTCCCACTACGACGAGGCTCTACAATCGTAGGAGTAGAAGTTGTAATACGTGGTGCAATATTTTCTTGTGGAGTTTTCTCTTGTGTAATTGGAACGCCATCATCTCTCATTTCATCAAGAGTGATTACACTTCGGGGTTTTTGATTCTTTATATATTCCTCTTCCAAGAACTTTGCATTTGTGCTTACAAATACTTTGTTGTCTTGAGGACTATAGAATTCATAGCCTTTTGTTCCTTTGGCATATCCCACAAACAAACATACCTCTGTGCGAGAGTCCAATTTACTTGGATCTTTAACTAGCACATGCGCCGGACAACCCCATATCTTGAGATGTTCTAGGTTGGACTTACGCCCAGTCCATAACTCATGAGGTGTTTTAGGCGCTGACTTTGTAGGTAAGTTATTGTGGGTATAACACGTTGTTTCTAGCGCAAAGCCCCAAAGGAATTTTGGCAACTGAGCATAACACATCATTGATCGAACCATTTCAAGAAATGTTCGATTTCTCCTTTCCGCAACCCCATTTTGTTGAGGAGTGCCAGGTGCAGTCAGTTGGGATTCAATCCCAGCTTCCGCTAAGTAGCCCAAAAATTCATCACTAAGGTACTCGCCTCCTCGATCAGATCGTAAGGCTTTTATAGTCTTACTATGACGCGTTTCTGCAAATGCCTTGAACTGTTTGAATTTCTCAAAGGATTCTGATTTGCGTTGCATCAAATAGACTTGGGCTAGTCTTGAATAATCATCAATAAAGGTGATGAAATATGCATAGCCTCCCCTAGCTTGAATTTGGAATGGACCACACACATCCGAGTGAATGAGATCTAGTACTTTCTTGGCTCTATTTCCTTTGATCTTAAAGGATCTTTTGGTCATTTTGCCCTCCAAGCAGGATTCGCAAGTTGGAAAAGGGTCTAAGCTCAGTCCCTCAATTGAGCCAAGGCTCGCCAACTTTTGGATCCTTCTCGGATTGGCATGCCCAAGCCTTAGATGCCATAAGTACATATCATTCACATCGTGTGGTGAAGTCTTTCTCTTGCGAGAAACAGATATGTTATTCGACTCAACAAGATGATGCGTAGAGCGTATAGTATACAAGTTATTATCCATGATACCTTGACAGATAAAATAATCATCTCTCCTTATAATGCAAGCATCATTGAAAGAAATAGAATATCCGTCAAAAACCAGTTTAGAAACTGAAATCAGGTTCCTTCTAAACGAAGGTATCAATAAAACATTATTTAATACCAAAACTCTACTACTAGAAAAGCGAATATAAACAGCTCCCACTGCAATCGCTCCCACTCTAGTAGCATCCCCCAGATGGACAGTGATCTCCCTTTCACTTAGTTTCCTTGATTCCTGCAATAAAGCGGGATCGAAACATACATGATCAGTTGCTCCCGTATCTACTACCCATTGATGGGTAGAAACAGTTGCTAAGTAAGTTTCAAGAACATGAGCTTGGTGTTTACCTTGACCATTTGGACCTTTACCCTTTTTGGGGCAATCAGGTTTCCAATGTCCATTTTCACCACACTTGAAACACTTTCTAGTTTTTCTTGCTTTGACCTTCTTCTTGCCCTTCCTTGCCTTCAATCCCTTGGCAGCCTGCTCCGCCTTGCCATCCTTCCTAGGTCTAGTGACTTTGGAACTGGAGGCGCGGTCAACCAACATAGCTTGCTTAGCTTGGGCATAAATGCCTTCAGCGTTTTGAAGCTCAGTTAGAAGCTCAGCCAAGTTAAGGTCTTGCTTAGTCATCTCATAGTTGACTTTGAACTGTTGAAAACTTGCCGGAAGACTTTGGAGTATTATGTCTACTTGAGAATCTGGATCTATTGATCCTCCCAAGACCTCAATTTGATTGAGATGGCGCATCATTTCAAGGACATGGTCCCTAACTGGCGTGCCCTCCTTCATCGTCTTATTCATGAGACTCCTAATCGCTAGAGATCTAGCAGATCGACTCTGAGTCCCAAAAAGAGATTTAAGGTTCTCCATGATCTCATAAGCGGATTCGTAGGAATGATGCAGATGTTGAAGTACATTTGACATAGAAGCCAAAATATAGCACTTCACCATCTCATTTGCCTTTATCCACTTATTGTACACGACCTTATCTTCCGCAGAAGCATTATCAGCAGGTTTTTCGGGGCAATCAGTTTCAAGCACAAACTTATAATCATCAGCGATGAGAACAATATCCAAATTACGTTTCCAGTCTACATAGTTTGGCCCCTCGAGTTTGTTTTCTTTCAAGATCACAGATAATGGATTGAGCGACATAATTGATATTGACTGAGAAAATAAAAGGTATCCATCACACAACCATACATGATAAAGGAATGTAAAAACCATAAAACATTCAAGAATCACATATGCTATTAAAACGCTAAATAAACAAGCACCAAAAGATGTCATGGATTATTTAGATTTTTAAAAAAATATTCTTGGTCACAATACCGACAGATAGTCCAGAGACCATAAGAATGGCATGGCTGCCTAATATTGCCTAAGCTAGTACCATAATTCTAGTCCTCAAGAAAGGTCGCTCCCACGCAATGAGATTCTAAGACCATGGTTAATATCTTTTAAACAATGCTCACTTCATGATAATATCGCTCCCACTGGATACAATATTTCTTCAGAAATATGCCTTTCATTTAAAAGAACCATTTTAGTTATTTAAATCTTATGAAAGTTGTAAATATTACTAATAACATAACTCCTCTAAAGAAAGGTCGAAATGTTATCTAATTTACTTCACATTTGAATACCATTTATGGAGACCAAATACAACATGATTGTTCGTGATTATCGCTTAGTCATTTTTAGATAAAAAGGTTTTCATTTGATTATCATGCAAGCAAAATGTTATTTAACTCACATAAGATGTAAATCACATAGGCAAATAATTTTGCACACTTTGTCACATCACATATAATCAAATAAATCATTTGATTTTAAACCACTAAGTGTCTAAAACCAAATAATTAAAATAAATCACAATTTATCCTTTCCATGAACCATGGTACTCCGGATAAAAAGGATTAAATAAAATATATATACCCCATTTGAATAAATCAAATATCTAGGGCATAAAAATTAGGTCAAGACCACACATTGGGCCTTTGCCTATTAATCGGGCCATCTAAAACCCTAATTAGGGTTTTTCCCTAAAAATAAAAGAAACTAGCCGCCACCGTCTTCATCGGGATCTGCGCCGCCATCTTCATCGCCGGGACTGCCTTGCCGCCACCAAGCTCCGGGAACCGCCGCCGCGCCGCCCCCTTGATCTGCGCACGACTGTAAACCCTAGGGGTTCCAGCCGCAGCCGAAGCTACCTGCACAGCCGCCGCCCGCTTAGCTGCCGCCCGCCGACGTCCGCTCCTTCCCAGCCGCTGCCTTCAGCGTCTAGATCTACGTGCGGCCGAGCCCACTAGGGTTTCGGACGCTGCCTAGCTTTTTGTCGCCGGCTTTGTTCTTCGTCTTGTTTGCTCCATTGTATTACATTTCTTTTGCATTCTAACTATTACATTTGTTTACAAAAGAAAATACAAGCAAAAACAAAAACCTAATCTACCACGGTCAACCCCCGTGGGTTTACAATAAAAACGAAGAATAACAAGATTCAACAATCACGCAATATTGCAAGCATGAAAACAATCATCCATCACATTTTTCAAACATGTAGATCTACACAAGTAGAACACAATAAACATATAAGAATAAACTAAGAATAAACTATCATAGATCTAGAATATTCCATTTAACAACTATATAAAATAGATCTAGAATATGTTCTATAGATCTTGGAGTACTCTATTGTAGATCAAGACATTCTTCATCAATCTTGAATAAAATTCATAGATCTAGAATGTTCTTTAGCCGATCTAGAATATTCACTTATAGATCTAAAATATTCTTCATTGATCCATGTAATTTTGAAAAAACAAGATTAAACCCACATAATCAGAGCCTAAAAGCATGGCTCTGATACCAATTGTTGGGGAAAACGCAGCGGAAATTGCAAAAACAAATAAATCCACAAAAGAATCTATTTAGGTGATTATGTGGATCGATTCAATTTCATGCTTGAACATGTAGAGACATATAATTGCGCAATTAATCACATAATTTAAATTAAATTATGATGTTGAATACTTACAATAATGATTCTCCAAAGAATTAAAGTGGCTTGTTACTTCTCCACGTGTAGATCTTGAAGCTTGATTGTGAATGCAAGACCAAAGATCTTCTAACCTATGACCCTT
The DNA here is from genome assembly GCF_023119035.1 of Salvia hispanica. Classification (NCBI taxonomy): domain Eukaryota; kingdom Viridiplantae; phylum Streptophyta; class Magnoliopsida; order Lamiales; family Lamiaceae; genus Salvia; species Salvia hispanica. The sequence goes on along the minus strand of NC_062970.1, from coordinate 23,473,350 downwards.
AACTCTATAGATCTAAATTCCTTGTGGGAGGAATCTTTTAGAAATTATAAGGATCTTTGAAGGAGAAGACAAGAAAACCAAGAACACACAAAGAGGAATTTCGAATTCCTTTATTAGAGAGAGAGGGTCGAAAATTCCAAGTGTGGAGGCTAGGGTTTTGTGTTGTATTATTATTGTCTCCTCTCCATACATCCTTATTTATAGAGTTTATGATGGGCTCGGTTAGGAATCTATGGGGCTTGAATTTGGCCTCCCCAATTGGACATTCTTTACTAATTAAATTATAACCCATAATTCAATATAAGGCCAATGAAATATTTCTTGTGCCACTATCGAAGAAATACTGACCGCCCATCCAATCCGTGATTACAAGCAATCCGGGTTAACCTCTTTAATATATTATTTCCCGTGTCTAAGACTTTCTGTATCCATTAATTAATTTGTAGTCTGCTATAGACTTTAAATTAATTAATATCTTTTTATTTCCAAGAGTTTGTCTAGTACGAGATGTATATCAAAATATACTTTTCCTTTTCTATTTATTCTTGGATTAAATCCAAACCCGCCGGGTTTCCGAATAATAGAACTTCTCTCGAACACCTCTTGGGGATATAGTCAAACCACGCAGGCACACGATTCAATGTAATAATAAAACTGACACCATACTGGTTATTAATTACTACTACCCAAGATATCAGGAATATTGGGTTGCGAAAAACCCGCACCTATTGATAAGTCAAAGCAGCGTATGATTAAATAGCGTGTGTCCTATATTATTACAAAGATTAGGAAATATTAAATCTCCAAGACATCGTCTTACAAAGATCCATTCAATGCTATACCATACCAGTGTCACTAGTCATTCTCAAGGTAAAGACGACTTTCGGATGGACACTGCAACCTTTCACGATAGTTAGCCAAGGACTATCTAGGTTGTGAAAAAGTTTTACTTCTACAAGGTACCGGTTGGGCCACCTACTGTGATGACCTGTTCCACGACCCAACCTTCAATGTAGAAGACTTAGACTGATTTTACTTTCCGGCGTTTTAATTATATAATTTAATATATAATTAGATACGGTCAATACCCATTAAAGTAAAATACACAGTATGAAGAAAACATTTATTATTCTCATTAAATGAAGAGTGCTTATAATATACAAGCAATTTATCAAATTCAAAATAAACTCTAAAAATGCTTTTTAGTATATCTGTTCCAACTGTAATCATAGACGGCCGCACTGCAGACTAATAAAATATTATATCGTTATTCGTTACCATTCGTTACCTCATGCACGACCCGTGCTTATCCACGTTCTAAGCGCACGATCCGTGATGGATGTTTTATACAAATATATGTATACAAGCTTTTATTTTTATTTAGGTATTGATTTTTTAATCCCGAGGTCCAAACTAATAAAATATTATATCATTATGAACATATTATTTAGTACTCCCTCCTTTTCAAGTTTTAACTAAGTTGAGAGTCATATTTCTTTTTTTTAAGGTTTCAATTAAGTTAGTTCATTTCATTTTTTGTTAAAAATAAAATATCAAATTACTTTAGTCTATTTTCACTCTTAATTTACACACCTTTATATCTCATACTTTATTCTCTTTTCTATTTTGTTTTATCATTATTTAATCCATTTAATATAATTTTTTAATCCTTGTGCTTAAAAGAAATGCGTCAAAGTAGCTAAAATTTATTATATAAATTTGTAGAATTTGTAGAAATTATATAAATTAATCCCCAATCCTTATGCTAAAATTTTTTTATACGGCAGAGGGAGAAGGAAAGACTAGAATTTGTAGCTAAAATTTATTTGGATTGTAGTATAGTTTTTCTATTTAAATATGTCATTTCAATTAATGCATTATAATTTTATAATTTTATTCTTTAAAATTTTGATAATTATATAAATATTTATATACTTAAAATACAGTGTTGTGTATCAAATGATTTTAGATAAAAATCTATCGTTAGAGAAAAATAAGAAAATTTAAAATATTCTAAAAAAAATCTATCGTCGGTAAAAATAAGAAAATCTCACAATATTTGGAAAACTCCTTTTAACACAAAAGTAACCCAAAATTATTGCATGCTTATTGAATTGGCCCGATAAAGACACATCCATACGAAGGTTTGACTTTGATATCAACCTAATAATTTCGTACGTGTTCGTATCGGTTCAAAATTTATTATAGAAATATGTTAGTCATTATATAAAAATAGGGTATTATGACATACAGAAATGCTCTTGCATGGTGTAGCACAGTTGGTTCCGGAGGGATCTAATGAGCAAGGTTCGAGTTATGCAATCTGCAGAGTGGGAGTAACATTTCTCGGGCCCATTATGGGCCTTTAGAGTGGGCCACTTGTAGATTCGTGGGCTGCTAACCTCCCCCTTAGCGGGCCGCTGAGTACCTGATTCACATCCTCTTTGATGCCTCGTCGGGCCGGAATATGGGGGGCACTTGGGATTGGGGATTCAACCTTTTGCCACAGTGACATAGAGAGATTGATATTTCTATTTTAAGAAATGTATCCTTTAGTGTGGGACATCCGAAATAGGAAAATTTGACACTTAGTGTGGATGGAGAGAGGAGTATAAAATTATTTCCTTTTGTTAAAATCATATTAAAGCCTCTACTTTGGTAATAATATGGGAAAGTTATTACGTTATACTACTGATAAAAGGCTATACGCCAAATTTGTTTTAACTATCGTTTTGAAAAATTACTTAATCAAACTGAAGTAAAATGAAAAAAAAGGTTGTTACACAAGTAACAAGTTGGATAGAGACTCTCAATTGATATATATGATTCTTTTTTACGGAATAAAAATTGTTTTCACACACAGCCAATTGTAGTTATATATAAATTGACAATATACTGTCATTCTTATTTAAAATCTAATGGGGTTGTTAGTTGTTACACAAGTTTCAGACAATGAAGTTGACGAATGAAAATAAAAATAAAACTAAGGAAAATGAAAGTTGTCACATTACAAAAGTTTCAGTTTTATGGTAAAATGTTAGTTAGGGTTTATTATTACAACTAATTCTAATATAATATCATGAAATAGATAAATATCTTTGACACATAAGCACATATCTTTTGACATTTTACAAAGACTGAGGATATTAAAAGATGGAGGCAATTACGTTATTTATAGTTATGTTACTTATGTATGAGTCCATAATATTGATTTGTACGGATACTAAACAATGCCATATTTTGTGTATGATAAAAACATCTAGCATTCAAACTGCAATATTTTGTGTACGATATTTTGATGCAAAACGTAAGGAGAAACTGACAAAGCGGGACACATATTCGGTTTCCCTTGAAAAGGAACTTGTCGTGAATCTGTAACTGCTGAAAACTCCCCTTTCCACACAGTATCCAAATATCACAAAATCCAGGATCATCACGATATAGATCACTAAAAGTGTCAAATCCCACTACACATGCTTGCATAGGTGACAACAAGGCATGTTGACGACTCAAAGCATCAGCCACTCGATTCTGCACGCCAGCCTTATGCTTAATCACAAAGTTGAACATCTGTATGAACTTCACCCATTTAGCATGACGAAAATTTAACTTGTGTTGTCCTTGTATGTATTTCAGCACCTCATGATCGGAATATAACACAAACTCCTTAGACAAGAGGTAATGCTGTCAATGGTCAAGAGTACGAACAATAGCATAAAACTCTTTGTCATAAGTAGAATACCTCTTAGGGGCATCACACAATTTCTCACTGAAAAAGGCAATCGGTATCTGATTCTGACTCAATACTCCACCATTCCCAACATTCGACGCATCACAATGCACCTCAAACACATCATCAAAATTTGGTAAAGTCAAAATAGGGGCTTGGGTTACCTTTAACTTAAAAACTGGAATGCAGCATCCGCCTCACTACTCCACATGAACTTTCCACCTTTCAAACATTCTGTGATCGGAGCAATAATGCTACTGAAATCCTGAATGAAACGTCGATAAAAAGAAGACAAACCATGGAAACTCCGAATGTCATGAATATTAGTCGGTGTCGGCCAACTTGTGATATCCTCAACCTGCCTTCATCCATGCGTATGCCCTCCTTAGTAACCACATAACCCAAAAATGTCACTTCCTCCGTCAGAAAATGGCAATTCTTGGCATTGGCGTACAACTGGCGTACGCGCAACACATCAAAAACCTTCCTCAAGTGATCCAAATGTTGATCCACCGAACTACTATAGACAAGAATGTCATTTGAAATAAACGACAACAAACTGCCCAATAAACAACCTGAAAATATGGTTTATCAGACGCATGAATGTACTAGGCGCATTTGACAACCCAAACGGCATGACCATCCATTCGTACAACCCATCTATCGTCTTGAAGGTCGTCTTCCACTCATCTCCTAACTATATGCGAATCTGATGATAACCACTTCGCAAATCTATCCTTGAAAACACTACTGAACCATGCAGTTGGTCCAATAGATCGTCAAACCTGTGGATCGGGAACCTGTACTTGATTGTGATTTTGTTGATCGCTCGGCTATCCATACACATCCCCATCGAACCATCAGCCTTGGGCACCATTAAAGCTGGAATAGTACACAGACTCATACTCTCATGGATGACCTCTTTCTCGAGCAATTCCAAAACCTGTCTCTTCAAATCTTCTTGTTCTTTAGGCCTCAAACGATATGCCGCCTTATTCGGAATAGACGAACCAGGCAGGAGATCAATGCAATGCTGAATATCCCTCATAGGAAGCAAACCTACTGGAATAGCCGCAGGTAAGACATCCTGATACAATTCTAGGATAGTCATGTCCTCAACGTTCCCTTCGACCACCACAAGCACAAGGAAGTTTTTTGCTTCGGTCGCTGCAACTACAAAAGTAGATCGTGTCAACAAGTTACTGCACCCAACAACTTTATCATCCTTATTCGCGACAGGTTCACACCTCTCGTCTGGACTGGGACACAAAGTAATGGTGGCTCCATCCTTCTTAAAGGTATACATATTCTTGAAGCCATCATGCTTGACTCTCCGATCAAACTGGCACAGGCGACCCAACAACATATGACACGCATCCATAAGAATAACATTACACCATACTTCATCTTGATACTGATTCCCAATGGAAAATGGAACGAGGCAACGTTTATGAACCTTTAACTCGCGCCCTTTAACAAGCCATGACAACTTATAAGGCTGAGGATAATCCACTGCCTTCAAACCCAATCTTTCCACCATGGTTGCAGACACCACGTTTCCGCAGCTACCCCCATCAATAATCAAATTGCATACTTTCCTTTTGGTGGTGCACTTTGTATGGAATATGTTGTGCCTCAACCATTGTTCATCCTCTGCAGGCGATATATTTAGAACAAGTCAAACGACCAATGCAGGCCCACGATCTGAATAAACCAACTCGGCATCCGTGTCCGACCCATAGCCATCATTCTCAGATTCATCGAACACATGCGCATCATCTTCCCCAACGAATGTGAGCATCTGCCTATTGGGGCAATCAGCCTGCATATGCCTGAAACCCTGACACTTAAAACACCATACGGGCTGCCGCACCCTTGGACCAGGCTCAATAGACTGCCTAGGTTTCTATAGACTGCCTAGGTTTCTCCGTGACCTGTTGCTTCGCTGCCACCGGTTCAGTTGGTTGTGACGATCCTGAACCTCCACGAAAATTCATCGACTCTCTGCTTAACGACCAACGACTCGAGACTTTCTTTCCTTTCAATTGCTTCTCAACCTTAAGAGCAAGCCTGCATACATCCTCATAACTGAAATATTTTTACAATTGGACCACCTCAGCGATTTCAGTAGGAAGTGCCTCAAAGTAGCGAGCGATCTTCTATTCCTCCTCTTCCTCAACATCACAACGCATCCGTAGATGATCAAATTCATTGGTAAACTCCTCCACAGACATAGCACCCTGCTTACAGACATGGTATTCAATATATGCATCTTGTCGAAAGTGCGCAGGAAGAAATTTCCCCCAAAGTAATTTCTTCATCTTTTCCCAAGATTGAATTTTGGACTTCCTTTCCCTTGCTCGTTGTTTCATAACATGTTCCCACCAGATCGAAGCATTTTTCTTCAACTTAATGGCAACCAATTTCACCTTATTGATATTACTGATGTTCTTAATATCGAAAACACGCTCTACAGTATTCAATCAATTAATGAACTCATCAGGAAGAGCCTTACCCTCAAACTCTGGAATCTCAATCCTCATGCCGATATCATGCGATGGCTCAACCCCATAGTACCCGTTCCCGCCGCGCTCCCCTGCACGGCCAAAAGGGTTCTCGCCATCATCATCGTCAGGATGGGAAAGATTTGAATCCAAGTTTGTCTCTGTGGTGGGGGTCTCCAGTTGCGCCAGGCGTCGCTGGAGATCTCGCACCTGTTGTCTCAGCTCGTCGTTCTCAACGTCACGCAGATCGTGTTCCCGTGCAACCCCTTCGTATTGAGGAATCTCCCCACTTCCTCCACCACGATCGCCACCACGAGCACCGCCACGTCCACGGCCACGTCTACGTTCAACCAATGATAACCAACCTGGATCGTGATACCAAATGATGCAAAACGAAAGGAGAAACTGACTGAACGGAGAAGAAATTCAGAGAAACCCTAGTTTCTGTGAAAACAGAAATATTATTATCAAAAATCAACTGCGGCCCAAAACAAAAACAACGCTATTTATAAGCGTCTAAAAACCTTAAAAGTTCAAAAGGAAATAAAACGCAAAATAGAAAATTAAAAATAAACCCGAAAAAAACAGTAAATTGCAGTTTTCGTCCCCTAAACTATGTCAGATGGTAAAAAATCCATCGTCCGTCATCGCGACTATCATCATCGCGATTATGTCGCGATGAGTTCAATCCCAAATCACGTTTCGCATGTACCGTACGAATTTCAAATCATTCTGACACCACAGGTTTTTGCCCGATTTCTATGTTGAAACTGCATCATATTGGTTCGGAATGTTCAATTTATACATATCTTGTATTTAACTTGTCGCAATTCACCTGTGACTAATTACACAACCCCTAGATTGATTTAAATTCTATAATTTGCTCCTATGCACGTAATGTATCATAAATTTACATAGGAATAGCTACATAACCAAACCGATCAATAAATATTAATTATTATAAAAATAAAATTACTGTAGTATAATAAGGCCCCAATTATTGATACTATTGCATAAATTGAAAATGTATTTATCAACCCTTATTATAATTACGTGATAAAATATAATTCTCTACTGAAATCAGATACAACCTCTCTTTTAGTATCTTACAAATTGATATATTTTACAATTAATTGCAATGAAATTAAGTCAAAACAAACGAATCTAATTATTCAAAGAGAAAAATGAAAGAAAAAAACAGAAGAAAGTTGCTACGCGTATTAGTCAATCTCAATTAGAACTAGATAGAATCAAAACATGTTCTTCTTGGACGCAATCAAACTTGTTTTAATTCTGTCAATTGGCAGTTTGTCAATTACTCCATATAGCCGATTAAATTTATTCTTTTGTATAATGGAAGTGGTTGCACATGTATGCTTGGTAATTATTAATAATAATACTTCATACATAGTATAGGGGTGTATTTATATACATATGGTAAATATAAATACAATTCACTAAACAAAACCTTTCGTGTGGTCCCATGAGCTCGACGTTTTATTAAAGAGATTAGGATTTTGTACGACATTAATTAGGGTGATTAAAAAAGGATTGGGATAATCTTACAAGTTTATCAGATTCTCGAATTTTATATGTTTTAATGCTACAATATAAGGTAAAACTCGTCTTGGTATACAGATTTTGCATGCTTTATTTTATGTATTTAAGTTGATTCGCAGTGATAAGCCTACTAGTTTGTTGAATTTTGAAGACTACAATGGGCTAAAAAGAATAAAAGATGAAAAATATTATAGATTAGAGCCAAAAAGTGTGTTGAGGAGACCAAATGAAATTGTGCGGTCCAACATCCTAAACGCAATACATGTTTGATTGTTTTCAGTTTTACGGTAGTAAATAGATTACTAATGCTTAATTTTCTTATTTGACATAGTTACGTAAAATTGTTATTGAAATTTCGGCATCAAAATATATACTTACTCCAGATATATTTTGATCAATGCAAAATTATAGATATATTTTGATCAATGCAAAATTAGATCTTAATACAAAAACGCAGAACTAAATTATTTTGATCAATGCAAAATTAAATCTTAATATAAAAACGCAGAACTAAATTATTTTGATCAATGCAAAATTAAATCTTAATACAAAAATGCAGAACTAAATTAAATCTTATTTGTTATTAATTATTATTATTTGAATCCCGAGTCCAAATTAATAAAATATTGTATCATTACTATTAAGTAGTAGAGACTAGAATTTGTGGATAAAATTTATTTTGGATTATATAATTTTCTCATTAAAGTATGTAATATTTTAAGTTAATTAAATCTAAGAGCATCTCCGGTGGCGGACTTTCCACTAGGACTTCCACTAGGACTTTCCACAAAAACTTCTTGCTACGTCATCACTAGGACTTCTCATCCCACTGCCACATCACTAGGACTTCCCTTGCACTAGGACTTCCCACTAGGACTTCCAGTAGGACTTCCCGCAATAAAATTAAATTCACAATTATTCAATTTACAGAATTAAAATTTACGGAATTAAAATTTTGACACGACTACGAACTGGGAAATGCGAATATTTTATTAAAAAAAACATACATTATTCGGAAAAAAAAAATTACATAGTCAATAAAAAAAAATTAACCACATCAACGTCCATCCCTCCGCGTCCAAACCTCTTCGATGATATCCTCTTAAAGTCGAATATGGGCATCTCTTTGCCGCATGTCGGAAAATACGCACAGCCGCTCAACCTCTCCATGAGGTACCCCCATGTTCACATTCGCGCTGGCCACGCCGTGGCTTGGACCGGCACCCGTATCATCTTCGTTGGTCCACTAAGTCATTTCGTCACCTTCACTTTCGACAATTATGTTGTGCAAAATGATACATGCGTACATGATGTCGCCGATGTTGGGAATATACCACATCCGTGAAGGACCCTTCACCATCGTCCATCGACTCTGGAGCACACTAAATGCCCACTCAACATCCTTGCGCGCTGCCTCCTGACGGCTCGCAAAGTAGGACTTCTTTTGTCCGACCGCATGCTTGATCGTCTTCACAAAGACGGGCCAGTTTGGGTATATCCCATCCGCCAAATAGTATCTCATATTGTGCTAGTTGCCGTTGGCGACGAAACTGATGGCGGGACCAATGCCATTGCACTGATCGTTGAACAGGGGCGACGACCGGAGGACGTTGATGTCGTTGTTCGACCCAGCGATTCCAAAATAAGCATGCCATATCCACAGCCGGTAGTCAGCTACGGCTTCAAGGATCATCGTGGGATGCTTGGCTTTGAAGCCGGAAGTGTGCATCCCCTTCCAGGCGGCGGGGCAGTTCTTCCACTCCCAATGCATACAATCTATGCTGCCCAACATCCCAGGGAACCCGTGCACCGACCCGTGCATATTTATCAGCTGCTGGCAGTCTTCGGGGCTCGGACTCCGAAGATAGCGATCCCCGAATATCTCTCTAACGCTCGCACAAAAATTCTGCAAACACTCGACGGCTGACGACTCGCCAATGTGGAGGTACTCGTCGAACATGTTGGTCGGGCCTCCGTACGCCAGTTGCCTGATTGCGGCAGTGCACTTCTGTAAGGCCGTGTGTCCGGGTTTGCCAGCCGCATCCTCCCTGATCCTGAAATACTCGTATCTTCTCTCAAAAGCACCCACGATATGCATAAACAGTGGACGATGTATCCTATAACGTCACCGGAATAAGGCATCCCCAAAACGCGGCTGCGGAGCCAAGTAGTCCTGATACAACCGAATATGTGCAGCAATGTGGTCCCGGGGTACATGATGTCGCCGATGGATCGGCCGAGGTACCGCCGCCTGCTGCCGCCGCTGCGGCCTCTGCCGTAGCAATCGATCAATCGCCCCTTCCACAGCGACATCCAATTCATTCTCACTATCACTAGCGCCCCCGCCATTACCACTCGCACGACTACTAGTCATTCTAGATATACTTGAAAATAGAGTTTAGAGAGAGAAACTTGTCAACACAAATGGTGTGAATGAAATGAAGTTCAACGAGCCGTATTTATAGAGTTTTAAAAAAAAAATTAAATTTTAAGTCGGACGTCCGACCGTGACGTCCGACCCACGCCACAATGGCGGACATCCGCCCGCCCGTCGCGCGGATATCCGAGGATATCCGACGTCCTCACGGGACGTCCGTATCCGAGGCAATGTGTTCCAACGGCGGACGTCCCGGTCGCCCATCGCGGAAGTCCGACCGGACGTCCGCTGTTGGAGATGCTCTAATTTTCAATTCTTTGACTAAAATTTTAATATATATTTATAGTAATGCTCACACGCTTCACATAAAGTGTTGACTATTAATTAATTTTAGATAAAAAACTACAGTTGGGTTAAAATAAAAAAATCTCAAATGTTCGGAGGTATCAATCATCAGTAAAAAGTAAAAACTATAAAATTTGAAAAATTTGAGGAAACTTTATTAAACACAAACGGGACCCAAAATTATCATATGCTTATCGGAATTCGACACGATTAGGACTCACGCAGGTTAAGGCATGACATTAATAGTATATTAATTCAATACGTGTTCGTACCGCGTCAGAATTTGTCAATTATATAAAGATGTCAAAATATAAAATACATTAGGGTGGAATGACTTAAAGAAATGTTAATTATTTCCCTTTCGTTAAAATCATATCAGAGTCTCTACTTTGGTAATAATATGGTTATATGGAAAAGTTGTTACATTACAGATAATGTAGTACTTAATTTAATTGAAGAAGAATGAGAAACGTAAAATAAAGAAAGCGTCACACAATATACAAGTTTTTTAGAGACTCCAATTGATGAATATGATTCATTTTATGTATAATCCAAAGCTTACAGAAGGAAAACTGATCATAAACAGCCAATTGCAGTTCTGTATAAATAGTCAATTCTTATTTGATGGAGTAGTATTTGATTGAAAGCTTACAGAATAATACTCCTCTGTCCCATAATAGATGACACGCTTAGAAAATGACACGAGATTTTAGGAGGTGTTGTTTTGTGTGTTAAGTGGAAAGAGAAAATAGTATATTTAAGGCTGGCAAATCGTGCGGATTGGATCGCTATCGGGTCAACCCAATATGACCCAATCTTATCGGGTCCCAACCCAACCCAACCCAAATCATTGTGTTCTTATCGAGTTCAACCCAAACAGATTCGTATCGGATTCCTGCAGATTTCGTGTCATCCAAAAAAATATCGGTTATCTTTTAATGATAGTAAGTTACCACACAATATAAACGATATACGATAACGACCGACATATGATATTATATAATTAAAATTTGATATTACACGATAAAATAAGATATTACAAAATTAAAATAATTAATTTAAATCATTTTTAAATACGAATAATAAAATTAAAGTATATTAAAATTAAATCTAACTAATAAAGTTAAATAATTCAAATAATAATTTTTTAATAAAATTTAAGTATGCAACAATATTTTTTTTATCATAAAAAATAATTAATAATAGTATTAATCATAATTTTACAAATAAAATTAAAATTTTAATATTTTTAATTAATAAAAATAATTAAAATTAAAATTTAATATATTATTTTAATTAATAGAAATAATCTAAATAATTATTTTTTTTCTTAACGGATAACCAAACCCGACCCAACCCAACGCAACCCAAAATTTCCGGGTTCTTATTGGGTCGACCCTATAAGAACCTAAATCCTAAACGTGCGTGTTCGTGTCGGGTTAACTTCGTGCGGATTCGTGTCGGATCAAAAATATGTCGGAAATGTGACATTTTGTGGAATAGACTAAAAAGAAAAATGTGACATCTATTATGAGACGGAGAGAGTATTTTTTTTTCAAAGTGTAGTTGTTTATAAATAGTGAATTCTTATTTATAAATTTAATTGGGTTGTTAAACATGTCAATAACTGAAGTTAAACCAAAGAAAATAAAGATAAAAAAAATTTACGAACACGAAAATTGTTATATTATAGAAGTTTCTGTATTTTTGGTTAACTGTTAATTAGGGTTTACTAATACCTACTCATTTTAAAATGAATATCATGAAAAGGATAGATATCTTTCACATATTCACAATTTTTTTTCTGTTCACATGGAGTAAGGACATTATAATATGCAGGTGATTGCTTTATAATTATTCGTCCCTGAGAAATATTCCATTTGGAAATGATACCAGTTTTAATATATAATTGGTAAAGTAAGAGAGAATAAGAAAAAATAGTTAAAATAATACTCATTTCATCCATAAAAAAAGACTACATTTAAAACAATACTGATTTTAATGCACATTGTTCGTGCAAAATGAGAAACACATCATTAGTGAGAAAAATTTCCTTAAATATAATTTGTTTATTTTTCAGGGACATCACAAAATGACGAATATGGTCTATTTTAAAGGGACAGAGGGATTATAGTAGATGGTGGGCCTCTTAAATGATAAAAGGAAAAGAGAAGGAAAATAAGTTTCCAAATAAATAGATATGGACTAATAGAACGAACAGAAAAGAAAATTCAGTCTAATTCTATGAGGCAGAGGACGTATATATTGTTACAGAGATCGACCAATGCAATAATTTGCACTCCCTCTGTCCTTGAAAACTATAAACATTTGGTTCGGCACAGTTTTAATATATAAGAGAGAGAGTGAGAGGTACAAAACTTTTGGGCACGAATATTAAGAAATTGTATTGAATAGATTAAATTAAAGTAAAATAAAGAGGAGAGCAAAAAAAGTAGGAAGGATGAAGAGAATAAAGTATGTGATGAAAGAAAGTTGTAGTGATTGGATGTTCTGTTTTATATCTAAAAAGAAAATGACTCAACTTTGTTGGGACGTCCAAAAAAGGAATACGACTCTAATTTGTTGGAACGAAGGGAGAAGCACTACAAAAAAACTCACAATATAGTGACGGAATTATCCATCACTAATCCACGAAATTTAGGCACTTAACAGATTTAGTGACAGGTTAAGTATCAACAGCTCCGTCCATACAAAGCTTGTTAGTAAAAAATATTAGCGACGGAAAAATCGGGCACTAAAGTTACAATGACTAAAATCAAAGGAGACCGCCATGGTAAATTCTGATTAGTGACTGACTATTCTGTCACCAATTAGTGACTGACGCTCTTTAGTCACTTATCCGTCACTACTTCTTGATATTTCCGCCGCTGTCACTAATTCTGTCACTAATTTGCAGTTTTTTTGTAGTGAAGTAAGCAGTGTACGTGGATAGTGGACTCCACATCATTAATAGTGTAATGAAATGGTATACGTTGTAAATAAAATAATGTGTATGGGTAATGTGTTGTATAACTATTCCAAAATTAAAAATTCATACTTTTTAGGGACAGATTGATAATGAAATATTTCATACTTGTTTGAGGGATGGGGGAAACAAAATATAAAAAGATCTAGTGGGGTGGCGAATCATGTGTGTTGGGTCGTTATCGGGTCAAACTGTTAACGATCTGACCAAAAGCGGACAAACACGAACACGACATGTTAAGAAAACCCCAAACCCAAACACAAACCTGGCCTGCTACCCCTCAAACCCGAATATGACACGAACCACCTTAGGTCAACACGACACGATAACAACATGTGTGCGACACAACACTATAACAACACAACCTGATAACACGGTTAGAACCTAATAACACGGTAAGAACCTGATAACAACTGCTCTTCATTAACAAAAGTTACAAAACCTTGAATCTGATAATTAAGAATCTAATTAACACCATAAAATCTGATTACACAATCTGATCAGATGAACAATGGCATCATAGATTCATAGCAACAATATCCAACAATAAAAATATCATTTTTAAAACACTAAAATTTAATAATATTACTCCCTCCGTCCCCAAAGAGTATGAACAATGGGTTCGGCACGAGTTTTAATAAATAAGGAAAAATGTAATAGAGAGAGAGAAAGGGTAGTGGAAATAATGTTAGTAGAGGGTGGGATACACATTATTGTAATGATATAATTTGTTAATGGTAATGGTATATGTTGTAAATAAAATTATGTGTAAGGGTAGTATGTTGTTTGAATTTTTCAAAATTAGAAAGTTCATACTTTTAAGGGACGAACAAAAAAGGAAATAGTTCATACTCATTGGAGATGAAGGGAGTATAATATTATTTATTTCTTAACGGATATCCTGAACACGAACACGATACAAAATTTCTTGTTCTTATTGGATTGACCCGATAAGTATACGAACCCAAACCAATTAATTTCGTGCGAATTCATGTAGTCGCAAAAATTGCTAGCACTAAGATCTATCATTCAAACTCCACCATCTCGTTATTTTTACATTGATTTACTAATGATGTTGGTTAGGAAGGATCAATTAACATCGCCAAATGTGAATTACATGTAAAAACATATTTGTATAGCTTATTTGGTCAATCAATCTATATTACTTTAATGAAATCGCTAGGAAAGTGAAAATATAAAGAAAAAATGCACAAGTTGGATAGATGGAATCTCAAATTTTTAATTGGTGGCAATAATGCTGAAGTTGTATATGCATAGTCCTTTTTCATAAATGCCAAAGGCTGATGGGCCAATAAATTAAAACTTGTTTCTAAATAGTTGATTACCAGTTTTCATTGACCAATTATTTCGCCGATTACATCTGTAATTGATATGATTAAGTGACTTCGTACAGATACTAACTATTAACTAAACTACATGGATTTGATTATTGAAGTCTGATGTCACATCATTAATTTTTTGGTACCAAGTCTAAAGCTTATTAAAAAATTACTTAGTTTTCGGCAGATTTTCATGAATTATTAAACACATGTAAACTTCATTCAAAATCCTTCCGTTTACTTAATAGATATTTCATTAGTCATAAGGAAGGTAATCAAATACAAATTTTAAATATAGTACAAAATTTAAATTATGATTTGAATCATTAGAAAAGGTCAACTAATGACAAAATAACATAAATAAAAAATATCAACACATTGTCAACAGTTGATGTTGTGTTGATATCAAAATCTTGAAATTTTAAAATGTGTTGACATTATGTTGAAGAGTGTAGAGTTTGTATAATATATAGAGTTTGTATTTTATCACTACCCTTAGATATGATAAGTCATGATAAGATTATGTTTTAGGGATGTATTAAGATGACAACGTTGATACACTCATATTTTGCATTATTTTAAGGCCATTTTTTGGTCAGTTTTGAGTGTCAAAGCTGCATTACATGTCCATTATTTGCATATTTTATCCATTTTGGTATTTTGACGTGTTTTGTGAGAAATATGCAAAATACAGCTGAAAAAGGGCATAAAAACGTCAAATCTGGAAGCTGGAACTGAAGCGTAACCTATCGGCTCGCTGGATCCATGCCAGCGATTGCATTCAACGAGTCCAGAGAGTTCTGGAGCTGTCCAGCGGCCCGCTGGGACTGTTTGCACACGACAGTCTCTGTTCAAACTCAATTTTTTAGAGATTCTAAAGTCTGATCAGGGCGTGCTGCATACCATTCTCTTTGCCTTTAAAAGATCTTCACGTTGGTACCTTGATCATATCAATCGGAGTTCTTTAGAGAAAGTTATGGCCGTTCTACCAAAATCGTGCAAAACTGTCAAGTGCAAAATTTAGGCGGAAATACATGGTAGAAAAGAAGACATTTACCTTGTGAAGCCAAATCTTTTCCTTAACCTATGGGGTACGAAAATTCCATATTTACTATTTCTTGGAGGAGACTTTTACCAAATTTAAATCCTTTTCAAGTCTATAAATACCCCATAACCTAATCCATAATATATACCCTTCCATAGCCCCCCAAAAGGGGAGCCTCCAAGGCTCCTCCCTCTCCACTCCTTAACCTAATTCTTCCATCATTCTTGGAGATTGAAGCAAGGCAAGAGGTGCATAAAGACTTTAAGATTCAACCTTGAGATTTGTTTGTTTATTTCATGTCTCGTACGTTAATTATTGTTTTAGTTCATCTGTCTATGGATTACTAAACAATAGAATTTTGAGGTTTGATAGTAATTCATTTTTATGTAGTTCTTTTTATGTTTAATGTTCAGAACTTGTTCCACTTGATTTTTCTTGAGCTTTTGCTTGACTAATTGTCTGTTACCTTGATTATTGTCAATCTTTGATCGGTGGTAGCTTTGATTGGTTTATCTTATATGTTCATACAATAATTGTGACACATGCGTATTGATGCATGATAGGAAGAAATCGTGGTAAAACTTGAGTCGGATGAACGTAAACTAATTAGAATAACTAAAGAGTTAGTGAAATCATTATTTTTGAAATTCCTCTATCTACCTAATTCTATCTTATTTGCTTTGTTTCTTTTATTTTATTTATTTTTGTTTAGTTTGTTCATTGAAAACTCAAAACTCTTGATTCACTAGATAGTATATGACGCTTAGTATATGATGGCTAATTGCAATTATATTCCTTGTGTTCAATATCCCGGTACTGACCTTTAGCTATACTATTTCTACCTTGTATACTTGCAAGTAGTTGTAGTGCTAAAAAATAGTGCATCAAGTTTTTGGCGACGTTGCCAGGGAATATTTTTGCTTTAAGGTGATATTATTGAAAGGTCGATAATACTAATTTAGAGTGTAATATTGTTTAATTTTAGTTTTTATTTTCTTTTGATTTTTTGAGGAGGACAAGGAGCGCAAAAACAGAGGTGTTCCAATATTACTCTAATTTTTTTATAGGTTTTAATCGTTTTTCTAAAAAAAAGTAATTTTTTTTTTTGTTTAGTTTATTTTTGTTTTTTTAGAAACAAAAAAATAAAAAAAAAATCTTGTAGCAGCGACTGCTGAACTTCAGCCAGCGACCGCTAAGGCAGACGCGGCATTTTATGTAAGGTATGTTTCCACTCTTCATGCTTTCATTCCTCTTGCTTTCTAACATGCACGCACTTCCGCTCTCTCTTTAAATTCTATTTTCTCCACATTATTCACACACCCACACTTCAATTTCGCTCGCTTACTCAAATTCTTTGGCTCACCTACTCAAATTCTTTGGATTCTATCAAATTGTTCTTGTGCTCAACTGTCAACCAACACAAGGTACATTATTCTTATAATTTCTGAGTGTTGATCTTGAATTCTTTCATTGAATAACTTGTTTGTTGTTATAACTTTTGGTAGTTTAGATTGGAGTTTGATGTGGGATGATTCATTTTTGATAATTTGTTGGTGAATTTGTGAGTTGGATTTATTGGAATTAATTATTGTTGGGTGTGCTTGAATTAACTTCTTTTTGTGGATGAAATTTGAATACCCCGTTGACTTGTTTATTATTGTTGATATGCATAGTTCATGTTCATAGCATTGTGAGGTTATTTTATTTTGCATGACTTGTGTATATTTTTGAGCTTATATTGTTTTGCATGATCTTGGCCTATTATTGAAAATTCTTCCAAATTATTGAGGGATAGAGATCATGATGGGGGGATGATTTTTAAATCAAGGTAGATGAATTGGTCTTGCATATTGGGGGATTGCCAAATATTGTGTTGTATCCTACTATAAGTTTCTTTATTCTATGCTCACATTGTGAAATTGTAGGTACAAAGGCATCCCAATGGAATTCCTACGATGGTGATAAGTCATGAACTTCAAAGAACAACCTAAAGACGAAAAATAAGCACTTTTTGGGAGGTAACCCCCAACCATTTTTTTTCTAGTTTTTAAAGTACTTTTTGTGTTTAATATTTTTTGTTTTGGTTGAAATTTTTCGCAGGTTCTGGACTTCTCCCAGCGACCGTTGTGGTGCACGTAGCGGCCCATTGGGCAATTGCTGAAACATTCTGACTCGTCGTAGCGACCGCTGGCTAGCCACCAGCGACCGATGCCCAACTAAAGTTTTCCAACGGCAATTTTTCAATTTTTTTGAATTTTTGCTCCGTCCAGCCTCTACGCGAAAATTTCAAGGTATGTTTTCTGTTTTTCTAGTTTACTCACGTCCCTACCTACTCTACAAACTTATTTTACACTTTGTTGTAAATAAGTTTGGGGGGATGAAGTGGTGGATCGTGAGTTTAGGTTTTTTTTTTTTTTTAAAAAAACCCAAGGTGAATTGTGTCATGAGCATTACATGGAGAATTTTAGAAACACGCATGTGTAGGGACACATTAGACTGAGTTGCCTTTGATATTTAATTATTTCCATCTATGTTTAGGTATGACTTGACGTTTTGATATGATGATTTGGTGAAAATGTGCATAATTAGTGAATTGTTTGTTCGCCTTGAATCATGTTTATACCTTGTGAGATTTGAGTCTTAAATTCTTTCTTGTGTGATTTATCTGCATGCATGTATATGTTTCTAGAACTTGCTCCTAGTCTGCCTAAGTTTACATAGTGTTTAAGTTGATGAAGAAGGATGTCTTTTCATAGCCTACTTTTATATCCAAAATTTTAAACCATTTCTCAAAAATCTCTTTTATCCTTTGGAGCCAATTTTGAGCCTTTAAGCCTATCCTTTGGAAGTCAAATTAATGGGGACAACTCCTTGGATTAGTTGCTTAGAATTTTTATATCTTTTGTAGAGGAATTGGAGAGAAAATGAGGAAATTTATAAAAAGTAGTGTGCTTAAATGTAGAAAAGTGCATGTTGTAAAATAGAGAAATTCGAAGTATGCTTGAATTAAAAAGAATGCTGTAGTATTAAAAAAACAAGAAGGAAAAAAAAAGAAAAAAAAGAAAGGAAGGTTGAGTAGCAAAGAAAGGAAAATTAAAGGAATTTGGGAAGTGAGAAGAAATATAGACAAAGTCTAGAGTTTACTGAGATTTGAATTGTTGGTTGGGTGCTAAGTTTGATGTGGTAGAAATTGATCACTTTTGCTATGTTTAGGTTTAGTCACTTTTGATGCTTAATCACATCAAGTAGAGGAGGGATTAGACTTTGAGCAAGCCTATGGTAAACTTTGCATGATGCATGATTTGAATGCTTATACATTTTACCTAATACACTTTGAGAGTGAGAGATAAATACACTTCCCATCTTAGGAAGTTTGCCACATGTGATTGCATTAATTCAAGGTGTTCGACGAGTTAGTAATGAAAGTGCACTAATAAGTCTTGCTTGATTTGATTGCGTTAATTCATGCTTAATCTATCTTCTCCATAATTTGAGGCAATTATGGCGTCTAGTCCGTATGCAATCCGTGCGTCTATATATGCTTCTTCTTGTTTTGATTGAGGACAAAAAATATTCAAGTTTAGGGGTATGATACGCTCGGATTTTGCACTATTTTAAAGCATTTTTTGGTCCGTTTTGAGTATCAAAGTTGCATTACATGTCCATTATTTGCATATTTTATTCATTTTGGTATTTTAGTGTGTTTTGTGAGAAATGTGCAAAATAAAGCAGAAAAAGAGCATAAAAAGGTCAAAAGTCAGAACTGAAGCGCAACCATTCCAGAGCGTTCAAGAGCTGTCCAGCGGCCCGCAGGGCCCAGTCGCGCACGACAACCTGTGTTCAAACTCAATTTGCCGGTGATCCTGAAGTCCGATCAGGGCGTGCTACATACCATTCTCTTTGCATTTGAAAGAGCTTCACGTTGGAACCTTGATCATCTCAATCGGAGTTCTATAGAAAACGTTATGGCCGCTCTACCAAAGTCACGCAAAACTGTCAAGTGCAAAATTTAGGCGAAAATTAAAGGAAGGAAAGAAGACATTACCTTGTGAAGCCAAATATTTTCCTTAACCTATGTGGCACGAAAATTCCATATTTACTATTTCTTGGAGGAGACTTTTTAACAAGTTTAAATCGGTTTCAAGTCTATAAATACTCGATAACCTAATTCATAATATTCACCCTTCCATTGCCCCCAAAAGGGGAGCCTCCAAGACTCCTCCCTCTCCACTCCTTAACCTAATTCTTCCATCATTCTTGGTGATTGAAGCAAGACAAGAGGAGCAAGACTTTAAGATTCAACCTTGAGTTTTGTTTGTTTATTTCATGTCTCGTACTTTAATTATTGTTTTAGTTCATCTGTCGATGGATTACTAAACAATAGAATTTTGAGGTTTGATAGTAATTGATTTTTAGTTCATAAATAATTCAATTAATAGTGGGTATTACCAAAACTTGAAGCATTACAACCCTACCTTGTTGTTGACTTGAACTGGACAGTCGTTACACGAATGGAGTGAGGTTTTGACTGTGAAATGGCGGCTAGGGTTTCGAAATGGGGTGGAATTAGGGGAGACGAATTTCAATCGTGGATTTGAGGAGTGAGATGGTTGGAGTGAGAGAGAGAGAGAGAGAGAGAAGGTCTATGAAAATCCAGCATAATTCTCGTTCCTTCCATTTTAATTCATTGTTGTTTTACAATTATACCCATATAATGTACAAAAATGAACCTAATAATGCAACACGGAATGATTTTGTGAGGCTTCATCTAGTCCGTCCATCCTTTTAATCTAATGGTTGATATTAAGAATGAACTTAACACTAAAGGGGGCAATAGGACCTTAATGTTCCCCTACATTTGTGAAATATCTTTTGTTGCTAACTCCCAAAGGAAAAACTATTATGGGAAAAGAGTGCTGATTTTCTACGAAGAGGAACGCACCGAATGCACTGTTGAGCGCACATATTATATGATCCGAGCCCACTTTGAGAATGTCAGTCAACAAATCTCAAACAACTGTGCTATAAGTAACAATTCAGAGACTAATGTGGAAGCAGATGGAGCAAGACTAATATACTCGAGGAGGCAACATTGCAATATAAAATGAGGACCCCCCTCAAGTACTGCCTGGTTTGGAAGAAGGTGCAACAATACAAAAGAAATAGGGGGAGCATAAGGTTGAAACAAGTGATCAAAGAGATCATAGATGCTTCCGAAGATGCGTCTAAGGATATGAAGGTGAGCTAAGAGCCAAATAGAAGTCGTCCAACGGGATAGAAGGCAGAGAAAGAAAAGAGAATAGGTAAGTTGATAACCACATTTTTGACTCTGTAGTCCGAGAATATAAGTGTGTAATGACTATGAAAATGAAACGAGCCAATGATTCCAACTTCTGGCTTTGTTATTACTAGGACATGACCATAGACTTATCCAACCTTAACAAATAGCATATGGAGTAACTCAAGAAGTTTGTTATAGAATCAATCACCAGGATAATATTTTAAAATTGTTTAATTTTTTTAAATTTTAGTTTTTATTAATAAATTAATAATATTTTTATAATGCAAAATATAATCAAAATAGTAAATACTCTCTCTGTCCCATTAGAAATGAAACGTTTTCTTTTTTAGTTTGTCTTATTAAAAATGAAACGTTTCTTAAAATGGAAAAATCTCTATCTCTACTTTTTTATCTCTCTTTCCTTACTCTCTCTTCGTTAACTCACAAAACAACACTACATAAAAACCCATACCGATTCTCAAATATTGCATATTTAATGGAACGGAGGGAGTATAAATTAAAAATAATTAAACGTGAATAGCATTAACCATGTAAAATTTAATTTATTTTGCATACTAAGAGCTGTTGAAAATAGAGATAAACACTTGAATAGCAACCGGTAAAGATATACTACTCCCTCCGTCTCAAGGAAGATGACTCATTTCTTGGGCGGCACGGGATTTTATGCAAATTTATTTTGATTGTTGAGACGAGAGAGTAAAGTAAGAGAGAGGGAATAAAGTAGAGATAAATGTGTTTCCATTTTAAGTAATGGATCATCTTAGTTGGGACAAACTAAAAAGAAAAGTGGATTATCTTCAATGGGATGGAGTGGGATGGAGGAAGTACTAGATACTAACTTTTGGCACAAGACGTCAATGACTTTATGAAAGATGATATACATACCCTTATCTACTCGAATTAATAGTACTAATGATTATCCAATACTTCACATTAAAAACAAAATAAGATAGATTTTTTTCAAATCTATTGACATAGTAATTTTTTATTTGTTCTGCAATGACGTATCTAATTCTAGTTAAGAACAATTTTTCTGGTATAGTTATAAGAGGGAGTACAATAGATAAAAACATATCATTTGCCCTGTCATCTTAAATTAAATATACTAGTATATAATAAGGGTTGTGATATACAAAACTCAATCTAATTATTGCATAATATAGAATCAAACCACGGAGATCATTTTTCGATAATACGAAGATTATTTTTTGTTCGTTTTAGAAAAGATGTTTAACGATCTAAATATGATATTTGTATTTTTAAAATCCAAATTATCTAACATGAACTAAAAAGAAGATTTGTGTTATCTAAATAGGATAGTTCGCAATAAGATATGGTTCAACTTTGATCACAAATATAATAAACAGCCCAAATTTATAAAACATTTATAAGGCATGCATATTTTTAACGTGTAATAAAGGTGCATACATATTTAATCCAAGTAGCTTATTTTTTTTAAAAGAGAATACTGATTAAGACGCAATAGTGAGTTAAATAATGGTTACACACTTAACTTACACCTGATCAGGATTCATTATGCAAGTCATAGTATAATACATTGAAAAGGGTCAAACGTTATGATCTACACTATATAATAGGAGTATTATTTTACGCAAGTTGCAATGTGCTCGTGTTTTTTATGGTAGATTATTGAAGTAGATATCTATCAAATTTCCACTATAAAACGCATGAACAGATCAGAAGCTAAACACATCCAAACCAATTCAAACAAACAGAGAAATGGAAACAATATCTAATTTCGGCATCACAACGTTCCTAGCAACATGCTTACTTTCACTAATCTTCTTCAAACTCATATCCATTAAGAAAAGATCGCCAGCGGCGCCGCCACTTCCACCAGGTCCGAGGGCCTTCCCTTTAGTTGGCAGCCTTCCGCAAATGCTGACAAACAAGCCTGTTTCCCGATGGATACACAATCTCATGCAACAACTCAACACAGAGATCGCCTGCATCAAACTCGGCGGCGTCCACGTCATCTCCGTCACTTCTCCAGAACTCTCTAGAGAGTTCTTGAAGAAGCACGACGCCGTCTTCGCCTCCAGGCCAAACGCCCTTGCTGCCCGCCTTGTCAGCGATGGGTACCTGACGTTGGCCCTTTCGCCATCCGGTGATCAGTGGAAGAAAATGAGGAGAGTTATGGCATCAGAGGTGCTCACCTCGGGTGTGTTCAGGCGGCTCCACGCAAAGAGATGTGAGGAGGCCGACCATCTCGTAAAATATGTCTTCAACCAGTGGAAGAATCCAGGCATCAATGGGGTGGTGAACTTGAGAGATGCAACCCAACATTATTGTGGCAATGTGACTAGGAAAATGGTGTTTGGTGAGAGGTTTTTCGGGCCGGGAATGGAGGATGGGGGCCCGGGAATTGAAGAGAGAGAACATGTGGATGGATTGTTCACAATTCTTTCTTGTCTCTATGCGTTCGGTGTTGCTGATTTTGTACCGTGGTTGGAGGTTCTCGATTTGGATGGACACAAAAGGATTGTAAGGAACGCCATTGAGAATGTCAGAAAGTACCAAGATCCGGCGATCGATAAAAGAATGGAAATGTGGAATCTAGGGCTGAAGAGTGAAGGAGATGATATTCTTGATATTCTTATTAACCTCAAGAACTCAGAAAACGAACCCCTCTTGTCAATTCGAGAGATAAAAGCTCTAATTGTGGTAAGTATTTCGTGTTCTAGATGCTAAATTAAATTGTACTGGAGCCTTTGAGTGAAAACTTGTGTGGACTCAAAATTTCATAATAAGTGTTTTGATTGTGTAGTGATATCGGTTTTGCAGGAAATAATGATTGAGGCAGTTGACAATCCATCTAATGCAGCTGAGTGGGCTATGGCAGAGATGATCAATCAACCAGACCTTCTTGCTAAGGCATGTGAAGAGTTAGACCGTGTTGTAGGCAAGAATAGGTTAGTCCAGGAATCGGATATGCCTAAACTAAATTATATCAAAGCTTGTTTGAAAGAGTCGTTCAGGTTACATCCATTAGCACCGTTTAATGTCCCTCACATTTCGAGCAAAGATACTATTGTGGGTGGCTACTCGATCCCAAAGAAGAGCTATGTGGTCCTTAGTCGACGTGGCTTGGGACGGAACCCTAGGATTTGGGATGAGCCTCTCAAATTCAAGCCTGAGCGGCACATTGTTGACGGAGGATCTGAAGTTGTGCTTTCTGATCATGACTTGCGAATCTTATCATTTAGTACTGGAAGGCGCGGATGCCCTGGAATTGTTCTTGGTTCTACCATGAGCACCATACTTCTCGCCAAACTTATTCAGGGTTTTAGCTGGAGGCCACCTATCGGTACAAACAACATTAACTTGGCCGAGTCATCAGGAGACGATGGCGCATTGGCTAAGCCTCTAATTGCTCACGCAACACCTCGGTTGGACCTGCAAATATATTCGCAACTAATGGAATACTAATATCGTATTTATGTGAGTTGAGTTATACTTTCAAACTATATTGTAACCATGAAACATGATGTAGTTAGTAAGATGCTTTCTTTTTAATGAATAGGTTTTGAGGGTTTGAGTCAACTAATTTGGGGGATCGTGGAAGCGTTATTTGTGAATTTATGTATACGTCTTGCTAAATGTTCAATTATTAATTATTAATAATAAATCTTGCATTGTATCTTTATATATGATCATCTTTGCACAATAAAATTTCTACAATGGTTGCCCCATTTTGGAGTAGTTTGTTTTTGTGTAGGGAAATAACGGCCTTCCATACAAGTGCTGGCATTCAGTAACTATGCAAAGTACTATTGTATGAGACCAATAATGTCACGACCGTCCTTTCTAGGGTTAATAAATGCGGGAGGTCGCGACCAATGGGACTTTAAGAAGGGAGAATTTTCTAAGGTTTCAATAAAGAGTTTGACAAAGATAATTAATATTCAAATGTCGAGAGAAAAATCAGAGTAAATGCTTAGGTTCTAAAACCAAAGTCAACAATTATCATAATTTATAATTCAAGAGTAAAAGGGTTCAAAACATAGTTGTGAAAATTAGTATTATCTCAGCAGAAGCATCCAAGAGTGAGAGTGACGACGTGTATGAAGACACGACGACCCTCGGAGTTCAAATAAAATCCAACAATAATTCAGGTTCGACTCAACACCACTTCAAGCTCGTCGCCGCTCAACCTGCACATAAAGAAAACATATGCAGGGTTGAGTACTATAAAATACTCAGTGGACTCATGCCGAAAACAATTTATCAAAAATATTTATATTTATCATGCCATTGTAGGTAACCATCGGGGTTTTAGTGTTTGAAAGGCCCGAGGCACCAAAAATATTTCCATCGTTCAAAAATCGCGGCTGCGCAGCCATTTTTCCATAGACGTTAACCATATCTGCTCATACATGACTTGGAATGTGGCCACAAACCAAGTCACTAGACCGGCCAACCCGTACGCCGACACACAGTCTACCATAGGTGTACACTAATCCAAGTAGGGTTTACAGCCCTACAAGGACCCGAATTCGATTTAAATAATAAATGGCATTTTGCCATTTCAGATAGGCACGTTAAAACAAATTACGACATGATAAACATTTTGCATTTCATTCTCATCGATAAAATAGTTAGGACATTGTCCTTATTTAAAAGAGAGCCCACCTCGTACGCTTAATCCGAAATTATATTCATTCCCTTGCGATCACGATTCACTTGCGAGATATCACCTTTAGAGTTTTAAAATAACACATGGATCAACACAAGGAATCAAGCAATAATAAGATGCATGCATCCTAAAGCTTCGATTATTTTATCGAGTAGATTACAAATTTTTCTCAATTAAAAGCTTAAGGATTTCGATCAATTCCGGCCGCTCATATTGCTGGGGTTTGGATCCCCTTGCACAGCGGAAGACTTGTACAAAACAAATAAATCAGATACAGATCTATTTGACCGATTATGCGATTAATCAATTCACATGTTAAACAGATAGTTGCATGCTAGAACGCAAATAATTCATGCTCAATGAAAGTAAATCCTAAAACATGAATTCTACGGTTTAGAGTTGTCGATTTTGATTCTCCAAAGAATCGTCGATTGCTCGCGCCTTCTCCACGTGATGATCTTCAATACTAGACCACGGATCTTCTCTCTGGTTCCCGAACTGTATCTCGATATCAGGGTGGGTTGATCTTATCAAAATATTAGGACTCGAATAAAGAAGACAGAAGAAATCCTTCTCTAATTAGGAGTGAAATTCGAACTCCTCTAGTATAGAGGGGACGAAATTTTTGCTATCAAAATTATGAGAATAATAATGAATGAATTATGTCTCCTTTATTCTCCTATTTATATTAAGTTCCTATTTGGACCCAGACAGGGATCTATGGAAGGTTTTGGATATGGGCTCCCCCAATTAGCTTTTTACTAATTAAATTGAACCCACAATTTAATACAAGCTTATATTGGAATATTATGAGCAACCAATACAGAAGTAATATTGAACTCTCCCCATCCAAATCTGAAATTACAAGTAATCCGAAATTAATGTCTGCTATGGACTTAATTAATTAACATCTTATTAATTCCAAGAGATGACTTAGCAAAAAACATTTATTTATTATTCATAGAGTAATAAAACTCCAACTGGCCAGTTTTATGAATAATAAAACCTTGTTCGAGCTCCTCTTGAGGACATTATCAAACGAGACTCACCTCGCGCACGTTTCAACATAATAGCAATCCTAGCACCGCTAGATATTAATCACCACTACCCAATATATCAGGATTATTGGGTTGCGAAAAACCCGCACCATTTGATAAGTCAAAGTAGTGCATAATCAATACCGTATGCTCAATGCTAACATATGTTAGATCCGTTCAGTGCTATACCACACCAATGTCATCTTATTTCAGTAAGGCTTAGAAATATGTGGACTGACATTGCAACCTTTCACGATAGGTAGCCAAAGCCTATCTAGGTTGTGAAATTCTTCTTTTTCTTTTGCAAAGCATTGCATAGATCTGACCGTGTTACCTTAAAGTGGACGACGCCCACAACCGTTCTACTAAGCAAAAGACTTAGAATTTGTTTACTTCTTATGCATTTAAATGTTTATAAAACATCTTATAAATTTACAAGCAAACACAATGTAATAATAATAGTGGTTCTATTCGTGCGAGACTGCTCGAATAATACTGAATCGGGTTAAAAGTGGATTGTAGAGTTTTACGTATACAAGCAAGATTCTATTCGCGTGAAACTTGCTCGAAACATGCTTTTCAGTATACCAAACCTAACAATCTCCCATTTATACTCAAAACATGCTTTCGAGTATACCCACTGCCAAAAACTCTCCCACTTATACACAAAGCAGGTATTGATACTAGATATATCGAACTACTATTCATATCACAAGGTGAAAGAAAAATCTGCTTGGTTGTTCTCTGATTATATCTTTTTCACCATAATGTCTTTGCTGCGTACTTGATCTTTAATTAATTTCATCCCCATATGTGATTGCTTAGCTTAATAAAATCGTGTGTCACTCGAGTTAGCCTTCACTAGAGTAATTTAAAATAATACTCATAGGCATACTCAAACTTACGATTAAAGCTATTAGGAAGATATTCCTAAATTAAACACATATTCAGAGGATGACTTACTCAATCACTGATTAGTCATAAAACTAAGACAGTGTAACCCCAAGGACAATACATGAATGACCGGTAACTAGAATATAGTTACTAGTCTTTCTCAAGCACTGGGGTATATTCATTACCTCAATCAAAATCATTTGTCATGGTTAATATGATATATACTTGTTATGCAAAAGCACAACTAATATCAAACTTAGTACACATTATAGCATACATGAGACATCTATCTCCAACACTAGTCTCATTATTCTTAATCTCACTAAGCGTCAAACGACACTTGACTAGAGACAAGACTATTCCATATTGAAAGGTATAAACCTTATCATGGAATTTCTAATGCTTAAATGTTCCAAGCAATGTGTAGATATAGGATTCCTAAGAGAATCTCAATATTCTTTCTAGCGATCTTAAAAGGACTTAGATGCTAAGAATATAATTAGTTTCTCTTAAATCATTTATCTTAAACTGGGTAGACAACCAGTTTCCTACGCCAGATGACAATCTAGGTTGTTTGCAACTTTTGTAGATTTCTTCATTGTAGAGTACCAGTAATACCATATGTAATGCACCTTCAACTTGCTTGTGCTTACAGCACTGTTAAGGACACAAGTCAAATTCCAAATATTTGACAATTTTGATAAAACACATATACTCTGATTTAGATGCTTGCCTAAGACCACGAAGGTCTATAAGCTTCCAATCATGCGTTTCTTGCCCTTAATTACATATCCATTAGAATGTTCTAGTAGATGATTTCCTCAAGACTTCTATTTATAGAAGGCTGTCTTGACAATCATAATACATATATTCTAATTTATATAAGTTCTAATAGACAATATGATCGAATAAATTCTGGCACAACGATAGCGAAAAGATAATTCTCTTTGGGCATAACCCATTGTCATTGTCTAGCCATTTGAGATCCATATTTACACTTGCAAAGATACTTGCTCCCACTGACTGACACAGCCTGTAGGTAGTATTGCAAGTCTTGTAAAACATATTGTTTATCTTAGATTTTAATATGGAATCTATCACCTTTTCAAGGATGATTATCCAAATTAACCAATATTACATTGTTGTTAAAGGGATTATGTTCAAGTTAATCTAAGACTGGGTCTTACGACACTCATAGACCCATGAACTTGTCGTGTTCCAGTGGAACGCTCCCACTACGATATGGTTCTCTGAAGTTGATTTTATTAGTGCAAAAGTTTCTAATGGTATGACTTCTTGGTAATGTGGAAAATCCGATATCTCTCTCTTTATTTTGAGAGTTATCACGCTGTTAGGCTTGTAGTTCATCTCTTGATCTTCATACAAGAATTATAACTTTGAAGATTACAGAACTTATAACCTTACATCATTTGGGACAAACCTTAAAACATGCCTCAGTACACAACTCCAATTTCTTGGACACTTTTCCAACACGTGTTGGAACAACATTACACCTTGAGATGTGCTAGACTAGAGACGCTCTAGTCCACAACTCGTGTTTTGTAGAAGGTACTGATGTTGGTAGTTTCTTTAATGTTTATCCCATCAATGATAAGATTTTAATGAGTACAACTCATCTCTTAATCAAACTTGTCTTAGAAAGACTTCGATTCCTTCTTACATAACTATCCCATTCATTAGATGAATGCTTGGATTCGTTAATGGAGATTAGACTCCCACTACTGATAACAACACTTTGCTCGTCTCCTTATGGCATAAACTATTGAGACTTGCTAGTCTTTCTATGTTGCACTTCTATAACTATTCTGGATCTCTTGAAAAATCAAATGATTCTAACTCATAGTGCATCAAATAGACTTTCTCAACTCTCAAGCTATTTAACGAAATGTTAAAATCTTGATAGTCTAGATCAGTTCGAACAATTTCTAAGTATTTTCTTGGCCTTAAGGCTAAGAGCCATAAATACTTTATCATTCAATGATAAAGAAGTTGATGTGTTGTTGAATACTCAACCTTGTCGCACTTATATTATTTTAATACTATGATGCCTTAAGCATCAACCATAAAACAATAGTTGAGCATTAATAGCTCCCACTGCAACAAAAACCTAACTTGATCAAGATCTTTTACTTAGAAGTTGCATTGTCATGTAAGTCATTGTCCTTCTATAAAATAGGTCAATCCAACTCACAAAGCATCTTTTCTCGCTTTAAACAAACTTTGGTGACAATTCAGGCTCTCCTATTTCCATATCTAGTCTTTTGTTCAAATGAACTAGGACTTAAGAAAAATGCAGCCTTTATGAATTTGTCATCTATCATGTTACTTTCCTCTAACTGTAATATAACGTTTATAATTCTGAAGATTTTCAACTTTTTAGTTAAACCTTCTTGTAGTCATTTCTTATTACTTTAGGCGATGACTTGTGTCAGAAACTATTTGATTCATCAAAAGATCCTCAAAACATTCTTTCACTCTAGGATATTCCAATCGAATCATCTTGACAGATTCTATTGATATCCATCTTTCATCGTCATTAACCAAGACTTGTCGAGCTACTTAAAGGAAAATAGCTTGACCTTATTCCTCAAAGAGCTTGTCAAGTACATGCATAATGCATTCTCGAACATTCTTCGTGGAATTATGTCGAGGAAATGGAGGACATGAATCATTGAGTATAAACTCCAAGTTTTCAGCGATGAGAATCTTATCCACTTTCGTTTCCGGTCTACATAATTTAGGCATTCGAGTTTACTTTCTTTAAGGATCGTAGACAAATATTAAATGACATAATGAAGATTTGGCAAATAAACTTATTATCACATACTCATGCTCAATACATAATCACAAATAACCACAAAACAATTATGTATCTTACAACAGCAAAATTAATAAATTGTATCCTCCTCTGGAGGTTAATACGTCTAATGTTGCCTAAGCACGACCATCAGATTTAGCATTACAGAATTTTATTTCTACAACACACTCCCATAACAATGTTCATGTGCTGATAACAAAACCAAGCTATCTCATAAATTCTGATTGAACCCTGAAACTCGCAGTTCCTTAGGATTATTGTCCCCACTCTGCAGGTGGCAATAATATTGGGAACTACTTTCTAGTTCATTCTATTTATTAGTGAGAAGTCCGCCCTTATGAACTTACTGTTTTCGTAGGATTATTGTCCCTACTCTGTAGGTGGCGATAATATTAGAAAATCAGCTTCACAAAATTTGGCAGTTCAACCGATGGAGACCATATACAACGCACTTATTGTAATCATCACTTAGATATTTTGTATGGTGTTTGCATAATTATCACATAAGCAGATAAAGCAGATAATCCACTTAAAATAGATAAACACCAAATAAACCGATAAATCCATTTAATGCATGGCATTTAAACACACAGGATAATTAACGACAATTATTTAATCTAGTCAAGAGGGAGAATCAATTAAATAATTAAATTTTATATTGGATAATAATTATCCAAATTTATTTAGGATTTATGAAGATAGAGTTAACCATCTAAATCCATTTAGGATGATTCTAGATTTTATTTCGATAAAATCATATCCTACAATTCAAGATAACGTTGATATAGGATTATCATTATTTAAATCGTACTAGGATATTACTAGATAGAAACAATTCCATCATAATCCATTAGATAAAAATAAAATCCTATCAACCAAGATTTATATCAATCTCAATTCTATTTAGAATAGACATCATGGATATATCAAACATTACTTAGGATTTCTTAGATAAATAAATTTATCTAAATCCAATTAAATAAGGATTTTCTTATATATCATTAACATCCTAATCTATCTAGGATATAAATCCAAAAGATAAGGATAACTTGGATTAATACTTATTTTAATCCATCTAGGATTTGTCTTAATAAAATTAAATCTATTCAAATTCATAGGATAAAATAAATTAATATAAATGTTTATCCTAATTCATCTAGGATTTATCTTGGAGTAAATCCATAGAATAAGATAATATTATATTATATTTATTCAAATTTATCTAAGATTTATTTAGGAACAAATCCATATAAATCTATATGATAAGAATAAAATATTATACTATCACTATCCAAATCCATCTAGAATTTATCTATGAATAAATTCACATAAACTCATAGGATAAGCATAAAATAATATTCTCATTATATAAATCCAACTAGGAATGTGTAGGGATAAATCCACATTAATCCATAGGATATAGATAAATATTAGATTGTCATTATCCAAATTTAACTAGAATTTTCGTCTAGGAATTAAATCCCTACAAATCTATAAAATAAGGATAAAATCTATAATTAATCCATGATTTAATACAAAATCAAATCATATATAATATATAAAATCCACAAGATATATTCAAATCTAATTTCCAATTAATCTTGACTTATTTCCAAAATTGAATCCAAGGATTTGGAAACCCTATTCAAGTTTGGAAAGTTGACTCCCACTGAACCGCGGACGTTGCCGCTGCATCATCTCCGGCGCTACTGCTATTGCTGCGTCGTCGCTGCTGCGACGTCGCCTTCGCAGCGGCTGCGACAATAGCTTCCTCCGAGCTCGGGAAACTGTCCAAGAAGGGCTCCCACTCGAAAAGCTGTTGCCGCCGGAAACCTGCTGTCTCGCGCCAATCGGGAATCTGCTGACACAGCATGCCGGACAGCGCTGCTGCTGCTGCTGCTGCTGCGTCGTCGTCGCTGTCGCGACGTCGTCATCGCAACTGCCAGCCCTGCTCCGTCGTCGCTGCCGCTGTGTCGTGATCATCGTCATCAGCGTTGCTGCTTCAACGCCGTCAAACCACTGTCACTCCAGCCGCCAGCGCCGCTGCACCTCCGCCGCTGATCTGCCCGCTTCTTCTGCGCAGCCAACTGATCGGTGCTGCCACGTTCACGGTGATTCCAAGAACACATATATGTATGAATTGGAACCATAGCGCATGGAATACTTGTGATCGACGTGATTCCAATTCCAATTATGGAATCCAAGTAACAATTGTATCAATGATTATGAATTGAATTCCCAATAAATCAGTCTACGGCATTACAAAATTTGGAAAACAAATTTGAAGAAAAACACATGCCGATTTGATTAAAACATGGGCTAATTCAAACTATGTCTACTCGTACAAAACGTATAAACATTGAACATGCGTTCAAACAATTCACATAACATGAAATTAATCCACATAATCAGAGCTAAAAATTGGCTCTGATACCAATTGCTGGGGTTTGAATCCCCTTGCACAGCGGAAGACTTGTACAAAACAAATAAATCAGATACGGATCTATTTGACCGATTATGCGATTAATCAATTCACATGTTAAACCGATAATTGCATGCTAGAACGCAAATAATTCATGCTCAATGAAAGTAAATCCTAAAACATGAATTCTACAGTTTAGAGTTGCCGATTTTGATTCTTCAAAGAATCGTCGATTGCTCGCGCCTTCTCCACGTGATGATCTTCAATACTAGATCACGGATCTTCTCTCCGGTTCCCGAACTGTATCTCGATATCAGGGTGGGTTGATCTCATCATAATACTAGGACTCGAATAAAGAAGACACAAAATTCTCACGGAGGAGAGCTGAGAATTTCAACTCCTTCTATAGTGAGAGAAGATCGAAAATTTCAAGTAAAATAAAATTATATATATGTCTCTCCTTTATTCTCCTATTTATATTAAGTTCTTTTTGGACCCAAATAGGGCTCTATGGAAGGTTTTGGATATGGGCTCCCCCTATTAGCTTTTTATTAATTAAATTGAACCCACAATTTAATACAAGCTTATATTGGAATATTACGAGCAGCCACTACAGAAGTAATATTGAACTCTATCCATCCAAATCCGAAATTACAAGTAATCCGCCGAGTTTCCACTTTGTTTATTATTTATTTCTCGCACTTGAGATATAAATGTCCATTAATTAATTAATGTCTGCTATGGACTTAATTAATTAACATCTTATTAATTCCAAGAGTGGACTTAGCAAGAAACATTTATTTATTATTCATAGAGTAATAAAACTTCAACTGACCAGTTTTCCGAATAATAAAACCTTGTTTGAGCTCCTCTTGAGGACATTATCAAACGAGACTCACCTCGCGCACGTTTCAACATAATAGCAATCCTAGCACCGCTAGATATTAATCACCACTACCCAATATATCGGGATTATTGGGTTGCGAAAAACCCGCACCATTTGATAAGTCAAAGTAGTGCATAATCAATACCGTATGCTCAATGCTAACATATGTATATCAAGAAATAGTATTTTATCAAGACCTAGTCTTTCAGTAGATAGCATAAAGACACGTCTTTGCTGTTAGATCCGTTCGTAAGCTATACCACACCAATGTCATCTTATTTCAATAAGGCTTAGAAATATGCGGACTGACATTGCAACCTTTCACGATAGGTAGTCAAAGCCTATCTAAGTTGTGAAATTCTTCATTTTCTTTTGCAAAGCATTGCATAGATCCGACCGTGTTACCTTAAAGTGGACGACGCCCACAACCGTTCTACTAAGCAAAAGACTTAGAATTTGTTTACTTCTTATGCATTTAAATGTTTATAAAACATCTTATAAATTTACAAGCAAACACAATGTAATAATAATAGTGGTTCTATTCGTGCGAGACTGCTCGAATAATACTGAATCGGGTTAAAAGTGGATTGTAGAGTTTTACATATACAAGCAAGATTCTATTCGCGGGAAACTTGCTCGAAACATGCTTTTCAGTATACCAAACCTAACCGTTCCCAACAATTTGGCAAAGAGTTATCTCAATTAACATGGATTTAATTAACTTCATAGCCCAGAACAATTACATATACCAGCCCAAAACCAAATTAAAATTCGAAGAGTCCAAGTCCTACAAAAGAAAACACTCATTCAAATAAGATGCAAAATAATATTACTAGCTTTCCAAAACACACGACAGCTCCCAAAAAAAAAAAAAAAAGATCAAAATTGAAAAGAAGAAAAGGAGAAATGTAAACTCCCATTCCAACTCCATCGTAAAACACTTATACTCCATTTTCACCTTAAAACATACACCCCAAATAATTAAAGCATAAACAATTGAGAATCAAATTCCCTTTTCAAAATAAGATACCGTCGGCTCTCTCTCCCAGAATCGCAACACCAAAACACCAGAAAAAAAGTTAGAGCTCCGTTGCTTTCTCCAAATCACCGCTGCACCGGAGTCGACGCCACTGCTGACTCCGATTCGTCGCCCGCACCCACCGCCGTCGCTCGGCGCCGTAGCAGCCGCTGCGTCGCCTCTCCAGCGGTCTCGACTTCATCCGAAGCAGCCTCGTTTCCACCTGATTAGCCCCGCAGATAAGTTCTTATTTCATGAATTAAAGTTCGGTTCTTTGATTTATATTCGAATTATTGATTTGCTTCGGTTACTAGTTCCATGAGATGCACAAGTATGGAATTGGATTTGGGTGGGGAAAGTGTATACCTGCAATAATTTGGGACGAGTTGCTGTAAACAAAAGAGGTTGTGGCTCGGAAGCGGTCGATCCAACTCTCCGCCTTTTCTCTCGGTGGGGTTAGGATTGTGAGGGGGAGGATGATGAACTCTCTCTTCTCTGCCGCCTTGAGGAAATTTTGTGATTCAAAAGTGATTTAGGAGAGACTGCCAAATTGTGTGAGGCGGAGAGATTAGTGTAGAGGGGTGATATAGCAATGTATTGAGTAGTTATTTTGGGTGATTGATTTCAATTGATTGTGGGGAAATAATTGGAAGGATTTCTCTTACAGATTGGGGTGACGAGATGAGGGAGCGTGAGACGTGGGAGAGGAGTAATTTTGGTGTTTGATTTGCTCAATTAATTTGAGGTTAATTGAGTATTGATCGAATAAAGAGGAAAATCACGGTAGAGGGGAAGATACCTGCAATGAGATCTTCTATTTTTCTTGGAATTATTTGGCGTAGGATTTAATTTATTTGGGCCTCAAGACCTTTTGTATTTTATTCAAATTGTGTAGCCCAATATATATATATTTTTTTTACAAGATTGGACTTGTATTAGGTATTTGGCTTATCTAACATGGAATTGAGTCCTATAATTATTCCTCAAGGAAGGAATGAGTATATTTACAAAATTAATTTCGTCAACGCCCATTCAAACCTAAATCAAGTTAGGTCACGAGAGTAACAAATAACCGAAATTTACTCGCCAATTAATTCACGGATGCCACGGCGTTAAAAACGTTAAAAGCAAAAATGTTAGGGTTCGAAAATTAGGGTTAAAAAATGTGGGGCGTTACAAATAATCTCCAAGTACAAGAACACTGTCCAAGTTGTCTTTAATTTGGGTGAGACTAATTAAGAATCATTGTATGGAAAATCTATCTATACAAATTAACATAAACATATGAGTGGGCATATGAATAACAAAAAATATTCTCACTTCATTCCATCGAAAATGACTCACTTTTCTTATTCGTTTATCCCAGCAAAGATGACCCGATGGCCTCTTTCTTAGGAATTGTTCAACTACCTTTTCTCTCGTTTGGTCTATTCCTCTCTCATACTTTAAATCATCCATCAATCATCTCTCTTTCTTACTTTATTCATCTTTATTTGGGACGAAGGGAGCAATATGGTAAACAATGTTTAAAACATAAAATAGCCTAAGATCCTCTCTAACCACACACCAAATCTCATTTTTGTAGAAAACTTCTCAATCATGCTACAAACCCAAATCCAAACTCATTTTTGAGTATTTCTATATTCTACTGAACAACACCAAATATTGGTGTATATGGTAGCTACTGCATAATTTTATGAGACATATATATGACCTCCGTCCCTTAAAAGTAGCAACTACTTCCACTTCGGTCTGTCCCTTATAAATAAAAACTTTTTCAAATTTCTACTTCCTCGTCTCATAAAAATATGTGTATTAAAAACGACACAAGGATTAATGCACAATTGGTAAAGTAAGAGAGATGAGGGAAATGAAAGTTAAAGTAGAGTTAATAGGTGGTGGGACCCACATTATTATTAGATGTTATTAATGGAATTTTAATAAAAAAGTATTGACTTTATAATCTGGGGTGGATATAAGAAAAATGATTATTCCCTATTGACTACATTTCAAATTTAATTCTAAATATATAGTAGTTTTACAAATTTGGACCAAAATAATACGATTGAAACCTTTGATGTTTCTAACATATTAGTTTGGTCCGTTTTGTAGATGTTATTCATGGATTTTTAATCAATAAGTATTACAAATATTTGAATATCCTTTCTTACACATTTGCTTACACAGAAATGTTTGAATAATAATCCAAATCGAAATTTAATTTATGGTTGTATTATTGTCCTTCACATTCCTTTTAATTCGTGTATTTGGACTTGAAGTTGATGAGCAAACTCTATGTCTCTCTTCCTCTCTCTCAGTCTTGGTCGCAGGTGGGGTCAGGTGGGGTCGGCTGACCCCACCTCCGCCCCTGGAGTGCCACCGGAAAGCTGTCTTCTACCCTACGGTATCCATGAATCCGCCCTTATTCCACGCAGAGAGAGATGACGACGAGACTGAGCAAGAGATGAGCGGTGAGGCAGTCCCCCTACATCTGGAATTCGGAGACGGCACAGTGGAGGTAGCCACCGTGAATAAAGAGAGGGAAGAAGAAGCTATTTTTCTGATTATGCTTATCGTGGGCGAGGAGAGAGATTAAGATGCAATAATTAGAAGTTATTTCATTTTAATTTTTTCCTTGTACTCCATTTAGGTAAATTTAATACCAGTAGCTTAGTTGGGATCACGTTGACACGTTCTATTAATAGAATAGATAATTAATTATAATTTTAAATTAGTCTCAGAACTTATTTCTTACAACTATTTTTTTTTTTTCAAATAAGCAAAGTAGTAACGTAATTATTTTGATATCTATTTTAGCCAAACAAAATTTTGAATTTGTATCTTATATTTCAATAAGTTATCTTATTTAAACTAATCACATTACTTGAATATAATGATGATAATATAATTATCGTTTTTTTATTTTTGAAAAAAAATTAGTTCTATAATTTAACATTTCAGACATTTTTTTTATATTTTCTAAATTTTGGTAAAAAAAAACTACTCTCTCCGTCCCATAAAAATATGTGAACTTTTCATTTTTTTCCTTCCCATAAAATATGGGCATTTTCATTTAAGAAAAGTAATCCCAATTTAATACTCATATACATCAAGTTATTTACTTCCTCCGTTCCATAGTAATAGGGGCGTTTTTCCATTTCCGTCCGTTCTATAGTAATAGAGTCATTTCCCTTTTTAGTAAAAGTCAACACATTTTTCCACACCTACTTTACTCTCTCTTACTTTTTTCTCTCTTCATCTCTCTACCTTTTTCATTTTCCACTTTATTCTCTCTTTACTTAACTCACCTAACACAATTTTTCTTAATCTCCGTGCCGAAAAGTTTTGCCTCCATTACTATGGAACGGAGGGAGTACAACTTATATCACTATTAGGGATGTCAATTGAGCTAACCCGCTCGGGTTCGGGCCAATCCATTCGGGTTGTCGGGTTATTTGGGTGCGGGTTATTCGGGCTGTGGATTTTTCGAGTTATAAATTTTCGGTCCTAACCCTAAATCTTCGGGTTTCGAGCTAACCCATGGGCTATTCGGGTCAATAGTAATCTTATATTTTACTTTTTTATCCAATCCAATATTCTAAATTATTAAAAAGTAGATTGTCGCAATCAGTAAAGTATTATCAAAGTGATCAAGAGAAATAAAATAATAGCATTTGAAAATTGAAACAAAATCGATAAACATATCGTTTAATTAATATCACATATGAATCTGACTACAATGAAAGGGAAATCATGCATTTCATATAACTCTTACTTTCAATTTGAAAGAGAAGACAAAGAAACAATCGATTGAAACCTTGAGAAACTTGAAGAAACACTATATCTAACTTAACTAAGGCAGATCCAAACACTTGATCAACAAAAATTCACGTAAAACTACCAGATCTATCGAACTAGGCTGATTAAACCCAAGATAAGCCGAAACGTAAATCAAACCCAAAAACTTCATTCCATTGAAGATTATGAAACCCAAAGATGTTCAAACTAAGTAGCTACTGGAATCCAAGTCATATGCGAGTAAAAACAAGTGTTTAAACTAAGAAAGCATAATAAGAAAGCATGTAAAGGGTTGATGGCTCCTTGGAAACTGAATGAACTTCTAGAACTACGGCATCAAACTGGCTGAAACGGATGGTAGACTCCTTCTACCAGCAAATGGCCGGAAACTTCAAGTGAACATTAGCTAAGCTATCTAAGAGAATGCGGTAAAGTTTAACTAAGAAATGGTCTAAGCATGGACAATGTTTCTTCAATGTTGATCTTCTACTTATAGAGAGGTCTGTCCCAATCCCTAGGGTTGCTCCTTCTCTTGAGTTGACAATTTTGCTGGGGTTTGGTGCCCCTTGCACAGCGGAAGACATGTACAAAACAAATAAATCAGATACGGATCTATTTGACCGATTATTCGATTAATCAATTCACATGTTAAACAGATAATTGCATGCTAGAACGCAAAATAATTCATGCTCAAAGAAAGTAAATTCTAAAACATGAATTCTATGGTTTAGGGTTACCGATTTTGATTCTCCAAAGAATCGACGATTGCTTGCGCCTTCTCCACGATGATCATCAATACTAGCCCATGGATCTTCTCTCTGGTTCCCGAACTGTATCTCGATATCAGGGTGGGCTGATCTCATCAAAATACTAGGACTCGAATAAAGAAGACACAAAATTCTCACGGAGGAGAGCTGAAAATTTCGACTCCTTCTGTAGAGAGAGGAGATCGAAAATTTCAAGTAAAATAAAATTATAATGTGTCTCTCCTTTATTCTCCTATTTATATTAAGTTCCTTTTTGGCCCAGACAGGGGTCTATGGAAGGTTTTGGATATGAGCTCCCCCAATTAGCTTTTTATTAATTAAATTGAACCCACAATTTAATACAAGCTTATATTGGAATATTACGAGCAGCCACTACAGAAGTAATAATGAACTCTATCCATCCAAATCCGAAATTACAAGTAATCCGGGTTTCCACTTTGTTTATTATTTATTTCTCGCACTAAAGATATAAATGTCCATTAATTAATTAATGTCTGCTATGGACTTAATTAATTAATATCTTATTAATTCCAAGAGTGGACTTAGCAAGAAACATTTATTTATTATTCATAGAGCGATAAAACTCCAACTGGCCAGTTTTCCGAATAATAAAACCTTGTTCGAGCTCCTCTTGAGGACATTATCAAACGAGACTCACCTTGCACACGATTCAACATAATAGCAATCCTAGCACCGCTAGATATTAATCACCACTACCCAATATATCAGGATTATTGGGTTGCGAAAAACTCGCACCATTTGATAAGTCAAAGTAGTGCATAATCAATACCGTATGCTCAATGCCAACATATGTAGATTAAGAAATAGTATTCTATCAAGACCTAGTCTTTCATTAGATAGCATAAAGACACGTCTTGCTTGTTAGATCCGTTCAGTGCTATACCACACCAATGTCATCTTATTTCAGTAAGGCTTAGAAATATGCGGACTGGCATTGCAACCTTTCACGATAGGTAGACAAAGCCTATCTAGGTTGTGAAATTCTTCTTTTTTTTTGCAAAGCATTGCATAGATCTGACCGTGTTACCTTAAAGTGGTCGACGCCCACAACCGGTCTACTAAGCAAAAGACTTAGACTTTGTTTGCTTCTTATACATTTAAATGTTTAAAAAACATCTTATAAATGCACAAGCAAACACAATGTAATAATAATAGTGATTCTATTCGTGCGAGAACTGCTCGAATAATACTGAATCGGGTTAAAAGTGGATTGTAGAGTTTTACGTATACATGCAAGAGTCTATTCGCTCGAAACTGCTCGAAACATGCTTTTCAGTATACCAAACCTAACAATGTCCCACTTATACTCAAAACATGCTTTCGAGTATACCCACTGCCAAAAACTCTCCCACTTATACTCAAAGTAGGTCTTTGTACTAGATATATTGAACTACCATTCATTTCACTAAGTGAAAGAAAAATCTGCTTGGTAGTTCTCTGATAATATCTTTTTCACTATAATGTCTTTGTGGCGTACTTGATCTTTAATTAATTTCATCCTCATATGTGATTGCTTAGCTTAATAAACTCGTGTGTCCCTTTAGTTAGCCTTCACTAGAGTAATTAAAAATAATACTCATAGGCATACTCAAATTTACGATTAAAGATATTAGGAAGATATTCCTAAGGTAAACACATATTTAGAGGATGACTTACTCGATCACTGATTAGTCATAAAACTAAGACAGTGTAACCCTAAGGACATTACATGAATGACTGGTAAACTAGAATATAGTTACTAGTCTTTCTCAAGCACTAGGGTATATTCATTACCTCAATCAAAATCCTTTGCCATGGTTAATATGATATATACCTGCTATGCTTAGTACACATTGTAGCATACATGAGACATCTATCTCCAAAACTAGTCTCATTATTCTTAATCTCACTAAGCGTCAAACGACACTTGACTAGAAACAAGACAATTCCATATTGAAAGGTATAAACCTTTTCATGGAATTTCTAATGCTAAAATGTTCCAAGCAATGTTTAGATATAGGATTCCTAAGAGAATCTCAACATTCTTTCTAGCAATTTTAAAAGGACTTAGATGCTAAGAATGTAATTAGTTTCTTTTAAATCATTTATCTTAAACTGGGTAGACAACCAGTTTCTTATGCCAGATGTCAATCTTAGTTGTTTGCAAACTTTTGTAGATTCCATCATCGTAGAGTACCAATAATACCATATGTAATACACTTTCAACTTCCTCGTGCTTACAACACTGTTAAGGACATAAGTCAAATTCCAAATATTAGACAATTTTGATAAAACATATATACTCTGATTTAGATGCTTGCCTAAGACCACGAAGGTCTATATAAGCTTCCAATCATGCGTTTCTTTCCCTTAATTACATATCCCATTAGAATGTTCTAGTAGATGATTTCCTCAAGACTTCTATTTATAGAAGGCTGTCTTGACAATCATAATACATACATTCTAATTTATGTAAGTTCTAATAGAAAATATGATCGAATAAATCCTGGCACAACGTTAGCGAGAAGATAATTCTCTTTGGGCATAACCCATTGTCATTGTCTAGCCATTTGAGATCCACA
Source organism: Salvia hispanica (assembly GCF_023119035.1). Lineage (NCBI taxonomy): Eukaryota > Viridiplantae > Streptophyta > Magnoliopsida > Lamiales > Lamiaceae > Salvia > Salvia hispanica. Next base: position 23,431,261 of record NC_062970.1, on the reverse strand, counting down.
TTTACACTTGCAAAGATACTTGCTCCCACTGACTGAGAGCCATAAATACTTTATCATTCAACGTTTAAGAAGTTGATGTGTTGTTGAATACTCAACCTTGTCGTTAGCGAGAAGATAATTCTCGAAAATATGATCGAATAAATCCTGGCACAACGTTAGCGAGAAGATAATTCTCTTTGGGCATAACCCATTGTCATTGTCTAGCCATTTGAGATCCACATTTACACTTGCAAAGATACTTGCTCCCACTGACTGACACAGCCTGTAGGTAGTATTGCAAGTCTTGTAAAACATGTTGTCTATATTAGATTGTAATATGGAATCTATCACCTTTTCAAAGATGATTATCCAAATTAACCAATACTACATTGTAGTTAAAGGGATTATGTTCAAGTTAATTTAAGACCGAGTCTTACGACACTCTTAGACCCAAGAACTTGTTGTGTTCCAGTGGAACGCTCCCACTACGATATGGTTCTTACAATCTTAGGTACTGAAGTTGATTTTATTAGTGCAAAAGTTTCTAATGGTATGACTTCTTGGTAATGTGGAAAATCCGATATCTCTCTCTTTATCATGAGAGTTATCACGCTGTTAGGCTTGTAGTTCATCTCTTGATCTTCTTACAAGAATTATATCTTTGAAGATTACAGAACTTATAACCTTTCATCATTTGTGACAAACCTTAAAACATGCCTCAGTACTCAACTCCAATTTCGTGGACACTTTTCCAACATGTGTTGGAACAACATTACACCTTAAGATGTGCTAGACTAGAGACGCTCTAGTCCACAACTCATGTTTTGTAGAAGGTACTGATGTTGGTAGTTTCTTTAATGTTTATCCCACCAATGATAAGATTTTAATGAGTACAACTCATCACATAATCAAACTTGTCTTAGAAAGACTTCGATTCATTCTTACATAACTATCACATTCATTAGATGAATGCTTGGATTCGTTAATGGAGATTAGACTCCCACTACTGATCATAACCATTTGCTCGTCTCCTTGTGGTGTAAACCATTGAAACTTGCTAGTCTTTCTATGTTGCACTTCTATAAGTATTCTGAATCTCTTGAAAAATAAAATGATTATAACTTATAGTGCATCAAATAAACTTTCTCAACTCTCAAGCTATTTAACGAAATGTTAAAATCTTGATAGTCTAGATCAGTTCGAACAATTTCTAAGTATTTTCTTGGCCTTAAGGCTAAGAGCCATAAATACTTTATCATTCAACGTTTAAGAAGTTGATGTGTTGTTGAATACTCAACCTTGTCGCACTTATATTATTTTAATACTATGATGCCTTAAGCATCAACCATAAAACAATAGTTGAGCATTAATAGCTCCCACTGCAACAAAAACCTAACTGGATCAAGATCTCTTACTTAGAAGTTGCATTGTCATGTAAGTCATTGTCCTTCTATAAAATAGGTCAATCCAACTCACAAAGCATCTTTTCTCGCTTTAAACAAACTTTGATGACAATTCAGGCTCTCCCATTTCCATATCTAGACTTTTGTACAAATGAACTAGGACTTAAGAAAAATGCAGCCTTTATGAATTCGTCATCTATCATGTTACTTTCCTCTAACAGTAACATAACGACTATTATTCTGAAGATTTTCAACTTTTCAGTTAAACCTTCTTGTAGTCATTTCTTATTACTTTAGGTGATGACTTGTGTCAGAAACTATTTGAGTGATCAAAAGATCCTCAAAACATTCTGTCACTCTAGGATATTCCAATCGAATCATCTTGACAGATTCTATTGATATCCATCTTTCATCGTCATTAACCAAGACTTGTCAAGCTACTTAAAGGAAAGTAGTTTGACCTTATTCCTCAAAGAGCTTGTCAAGTACATGCATAATACATTCTCGAACATTCTTCGTGGAATTACATTGAGGATATGGAGGACATTAATCATTGAGTATAAACTCAAGGTTTTCAGCGATGAGAAACTTATCCATTTTCGTTTCCGGTCTACATAATTTAGGCATTCGAGTTTTCTTTCTTTAAGGATCGCAGACAAATATTAAATGACATAATGAAATTTATCTAAATCCAATTAAATAAGGATTTTCTTATATATTATCAATATCCTAATCTATCTAGGATATAAATCCAAAAGATAAGGATAACTTGGATTAATATTTATTTTTAATCCATCTATGATTTGTCTTAATAGAATTAAATATATTCAAATCCATATGATAAAATAAATAAATATAAATGTTTATCCTAATTCATCTAAGATTTATCTTGAAATAAATCCATAAAAATCCATAGAATAAGATAATATTATATTATAATTATTCAAATATATCCAAGATTTATCTAGGAATAAATCCATATAAATCTATAAGATAAGAATAAAATATTATATTATCACTATCCAAATCCGTCTAGAATTTGTCTATGAATAAATTCATATAAACTCATAGGATAAGAATAAAATAATATTATCATTATTTAAATCCAACTAGGATTTGTCTTAGGATGAATCCACATTAATCCATAGGATATAAATAAAAATTAGATTGTCATTATCCAAATTTAACTAGGATTCATCTAGGAATTAAATCCCTATAAATCCACAAAATAAGGATAAAATCTATTTAATCCATGATTTAATTCATAATTAAATCTCATATAATATAGAAAATCCACAAAAGATATATTCAAATATTATTTCCAAATAATCTTGAATACTTTCCAAAATTGATCCAAGGATTTTGAAATCCTAATCAAAATTTGGAAAGCGAAGTGACGAGACGAGACAAAACGAAGTCGCGTGCTCTCGCATCCATCGGCCATCGATTCCGGGAACTGCCCACGAAGGACTCCCACTCGATTCGCGAGCCACTGCTGTTCTGCGTCGCGCAAACTGCCCAGCTTCGAGAGCTTGGGCTGCCGACGATCGAACTTCCGCTGAGCCCGCAGCCGCTGCTGCTCGTCTCTACCCATCGCTGTAGGGCTGCTGCTGCCGTGATCGACCAGTCAGCTATTGCTGCTGTCACGATCCTAGGCCAGCCCGTTACAGCCGCTTTCACGTCGGTGCTACTGCTGCGTTATTTCAAAAACTCCGACGCTGGTAAACTCCGGCTCTGCAGTGTTGCCTCTTGAACAGCCACCAATTGTGAAAAAATTGCTTAGGCAATCCTCAAACAAAAGAGCGGTGATAGAGGAATTCTCCAATATTTCAATTGTGACAAATTCACGTGAATTATGCAAGCAACAATCCCACGTAATCACAAAAAAAACATTGTAATCATTACATGGGTTTAATGACCAAGTATCATGAATTAGTTGCTAAACGAAGACTAAGCTTAAAAATAAAATCACGCAGCGGACAAAATCAGAGCATAGATAGTTTGTCGTGCGAGAATAATACAACGAATAGAAAAATGCATCCAAGCAATTCACATGACATGAAATTAATACACATAATTAGAGCTAATTTTGGCTTTGATACCAATTGTTGGAGTTTGGTGCACCTTGCACAGCGGAAGACTTGTAGAAAACAAATAAATCAGATACGGATCTATTTGACCGATTATTCGATTAATCAATTCACATGTTAAACAGATAATTGCATGCTAGAATGCAAATAATTCATGCTCAAAGAAAGTAAATCCTAAAACATGATTAGGGTTACCGATTTTGATTCTCCAAAGAATCGACGATTGATTGCGCCTTCTCCACGATGATCTTCAATACTATACCACGGATCTTCTCTCTGGTTCCCGAACTGTATCTCGATATCAGGGTGGGCTGATCTTATCAAAATACTATGACTCGAATAAAGAAGACACAAAATTCTCACGGAGGAGAGCTGAAAATTTCGACTCCTTCTGTAGAGAGAGGAGATCGAAAATTTCAAGTAAAATAAAATTATATATATGTCTCTCCTTTATTCTCCTATTTATATTAAGTTCCTTTTGGGCCCAGACAGGAGATCTATGGAAGGTTTTGGATATGGGCTCCCCCAATTAGCTTTTTATTAATTAAATTGAACCCACAATTTAATACAAATTTATATTGGAATATTACGAGCAGCCACTACAGAAGTAATATTGAACTCTCCCCATCCAAATCCGAAATTACAAGTAATCCGGGTTTCCACTTTGTTTATTATTTATTTCTCGCGCTTAAGATATAAATGTCCATTAATTAATTAATGTCTGCTATGAGCTTAATTAATTAATATCTTATTAATTCCAAGAGTGGACTTAGCAAGAAACATTTATTTATTATTCATAGAGCGATAAAACTCCAACTGGCCAGTTTTCCGAATAATAAAACTTGTTCGAGCTCCTCTTGAGGACATTATCAAACGAGACTCACCTCGCGCACGATTCAACATAATAGCAATCCTAGCACCACTAGATATTAATCACCACTACCCAATATATCAGGATTATTGGGTTGGGAAAAACCCGCACCATTTAATAAGTCAAAGTAGTGCATAATCAATACCGTATGCTCAATGCTAACATATGTAGATTAAGAAATAGTATTTTATCAAGACCTAGTCTTTCAGTAGATAACATAAAGACACGTCTTGCTGTTAGATCCGTTCGGTGCTATACCACACCAATGTCATCTTATTCCAGTAAGGCTTAGAAATATGCGGACTGACATTGCAACCTTTCACGATAGGTAGCCAAAGCCTATCTAGGTTTTGAAAATCTTCTTTTTCTTTTGTAAAGCATTGCATAGATCTGACCGTGTTACCTTAAAGTGGACGACGCCCACAACCAGTCTACTAAGCAAAAGACTTAGAATTTGTTTGCTTATTATACATTTAAATGTTTATAAAACATCTTATAAATGCACAAGCAAACACAATGTAATAATAATAGTGATTCTACTGAATTGGGTTAAAAGTGGATTGTAGAGTTTTACGTATACATGCAAGATTCTATTCGCTCGAAACTGCTCGAAACATGCTTTTCAGTATACCAAACCTAACAAATTCTGCCCCTTCCAGATAGATGATCATTTATAGCAATGCGCTTCATCTTGTGCTCAAGCTTTATGGCATGCATCCTGCTCAGTATTGCACCCTTTCTGTTTTCATTTCACCCGAATTTCTTCGACCCTTTCATGCTGACTTGGTACCTCACCCTGTACCCTTTAGCAACTATTTGCAGATATTATCCAATTAAGCACATTAGCTTGACCAGTAATCAAGGCTTAAAACACGATTCGTCAGATGTCAAACATATTACATATAACGTCAACGGAAAATGTCAACACAACGTCAAACGACTGTCAATGGTAGCGTTGTGTTGACATTTTCTGTTGACGTTATTTGTCATCCGTTGATATCAAATCCTGAAATTTAACGGTATAGATCCTAGTTTAGAGTTCGTGGAATATATAGTACACATTTGATATATATCTATTGTCATCTGATTATCTATCCACACTCAAAAGAATTTAAAAACTTCAACTTAATTTAATTAATGTCTTCAGGGAATAATAATCAGTGTTACTATCACGACTAATATTGATTTATCAGTTATATCCAAATTACATAATTCAGGCTCCTTTATAATTTAATTCATTTATTGTGTTTCATATATTATGTGTATTGTTGACCGAGCCTAGCGCTAGCTCAACTTAACTAATTTCTTTTTTCCAAAGAGTGTTCAGAGTTAAAAAATTATCTTAATAATGTATTGGGATAAATTCCAACTATCTATTTCTATCTAGATTTCTATAAATAGTAAACTTCATTATAACATTACTTGGGGACAATATCAACTTCGACATTGCCGTGACACATTTCTATAAAATATCAATACTAGCCCTTCTCATACGATGATCACCACCATCCAAGATACATGTTATTGGGTGACAAAAATTTGTATATGTTGACAAGTAAAAGTTGCATATGACCAACGGTGTATACTCAATATTACTTGTATAGATAAAGAAGTAAATAATCACTAAAATCTCGTACTTGGATTAGTCAAGAAAGTCATCTCAATATTATTCTTTCTCTTACTTTACCATTTTTTCACTTTAACTATTTATTATCATTTTTATAAAACGAGTGCACAAAAGTGGCCGGGACTCCTAATGGCGGACGGAGGAAGTATCATTTTATTTAATACATTACATACCTTTTTCTTAATCTCTGTGCCAGAAAGAAATGTCTACACTGCTATGGAACGGATGGAGTATATAATAAGAGTGTGTTTGAATTGAAGTTTATCTTTCATTTAGATAAGAACATAACCATTTTGCACCAATACTTATCTTAGTTTTCCATTTCTTATTTAAAGCTCTATTATAGTAGGAAATTCTAAAACCATCGTCTGACTTTTTCTATATTTCAAAGACTGAGGGTTGTATTAATAATTCCAGGTAATTTAAGATTGAAATAGTGTTGCGTAGATTATTATCACTGAATTTTTCATGATAATAAAATAGTCATTTTCAACCTTAATTCAACGGGCCCTTACCCATTAAACGGATCACACAGAATTTAGTTAAACACTGAATTGGGCTATTAAATGCACTCTAAATGTTTTTATCTACCAATTCAAATGCATCTTATGGGTTATGATATATGCAAAGCTCAATCTAATGTAGAGCACGAAATCAAAATACGGATGTCATTTATAATTAAAAGATGTCGCAAAACGATCTTAACATAACCTCATATTTTCAAAATCCTAATTATCTAACATGAATCAAAAGTGACATATGTGTTATCTAAATAGATGACTATGCTTGTTGCAATAAGATATGATTCAATTGTGATCACAAATATAATAAACCGCCCAAATTTATAAAACATTTATAAGGCATATTTTCAACGTGTAATAAGATGCATACACATGTCATCGTATTAGTATTATTTTAAAAGAGAATACTGATCATAGTCAATTTAATAATGGTTATACACTTACACCTGACTAGGAATCATTATACAAGTCATAGTATAATACATTTAAAATGGTCAAATGTTATGATCTGGACAATATAATAGGTGTATTATTTTATGCAAGTTGTAATGTGCTCATGTTTTTTTATGGTAGATTATCGAAGTAGACATCTATTAATTTTCCACTTAAAAACGCATGAACTGTAATACCCGCTTCTTTCATTATCCTTTCCGTTGATGTTTAACATCGAACTAGAGAATCTTCACTCTCTTGCTTCGTTGAATTAATTAAGAACTCGTTACTTACTGATACTTAGTGTTGATAGTTCGCGAAACAAAACTCTGAAGTGAAAGTTAAACGAACTAAAGCAATTTAAGATATTTATGAAACTTAACAAATGTCGAGAACGCATACGGAGATATCATTCCCGACTAAAGGGTTTGTATACATCCCAAACTACATTTTCACTTGCATAATTAAATGTATGTGGGTTTATGAGTTTAAGAAAAAGGAATTATGGATGCTATTACAAAATACACAAGTATGGGCCTAGAGCTTAAGAAACTATATTGCTATTGCTTGCATTTTGGGCCTCTTCTTTTTCCCAAGCCCAAATCTCAGCCCGTCGGGGCCAGGGCAGCAAGCCCAT
>NC_062970.1:23393692-23423601 GCF_023119035.1 Salvia hispanica | reverse complement strand
CTGACCCAGGAAGGAGAAAACTCTCATAACCCAACGCTTCAGTGGTGTAGCATTAACTTAAGAGAGATTGATAAGGCTAATTTCATGCATCGGTATGTGCAAAGTAATGTTATAATTTGCTGGGTCTAACACGTTTCCTAAGCCAGGTGTGTGAAGAAAATGGCTAGATCGAGGAAGTTATGGAGGAGATGGTCTAGCAGGAGAATGGAACGAAATGAGCAGGAATTACGAGGAAATTGGCGTGATAAAGGGAGTCTACAGCTGAGGGCAACAAAGTCATTATCAATACCTCGCTGGACCCACTAAAACGCCTATAAATAGAGAGGAGCATGCAGCGTAATGGATATAGTTTTTACTCTTCTTAGCTCATACATTTACACACACACTTGGGAAAAATTCTGGGGATAATCGTGATAGGGGGGGTACTTTCTAAAGATCTCGAGTTTGGTAACACCGTCCTAGTGAGGGCGAAGATACAATTGTTTTAATTTCAGCTGTTTTTGCTAGTTTCCACCGTCGAACTTCACTTTTGGGAGTCGACTTTGATGTTGATGATGTTTAACTGCTTATCGCTCATGGATCTGAGTTTAGCTGTTTAATTTCAAGTTATTTTGCTTAGATCTCTCTGCTGTTAGCGTAATTCTTAAATTGCTATGTCGATCTCTGCTTATTTCGTTATTGAGGTGTTTGATGTGGAATTTGGTGACAGATCTGTGGTTGATTGAGTGTTCGGAGCTTAAATTTGTAAATCTGACGTGATGGAGAATTTCTTCTGTTTGGAGTCCGTGTCGGACGCTTGGATCCGGAGTGGATTTAGCGTCTGAAGTTGGTTTTGGCGTGTGAAAGAAACAGTAGTTGATAGACTTGTTTTATTTCCTTTGTTTTCTATTTCACTTCGTCTAGGTATGCAGATCTGTTAAGTTCTTCGTTATTTATGCATAGATTTGATTTCAAGTTAGTAGCCCTGTTTTTGATTTGCTTATGTGTTTTCTCAAGAAGTTTTATGCGAATTTGGTTGTAGAAGACGATGTCACTGTCAGTTAGTACGAGAGTTAGTTATTCTGCCACTTTCCAGTCGTACTCTGCTTTTTCTTAGATGTGGTCCCACCGTAGAATTATCTCCTAGGTCTAGCTGTTAGGTTAAGTTTCTTTCTAATATTCCCAAGTCAAGTTAATTTTAATTTTCCTCAACCCAAGAAAATGCGTGGCAGCAGCCAACACCAAAAATACTCCCAAATCCTTGATTACGAGTCTTACGCATCCTTCTCTGTGGGATCGATCCCTACTTCCCTATACTAGGTTTAGTAAAGTGGTTGAGGGTTTTTGAAGCGGGGAAGTACTTGTTTCACCGGGAGAAAGGGAAGAGGAAGCAGCGCGCCTCCGGGCGCGGCCTGCCGACGAAGGCCGGACGGCAAACTCGCCGATCCGGCGAACTTATCTCCGGTGAATCTTCGTCATCGTTGATTCGTGCAAACCTCGAACAACGAGATAACGATGAAAGATTATTTAATGATTATTTAATTCATAAATTAAAAGATATCATTAAAAATAATATTATTTAATAAAATAAAATATTTTGGGAAGATTTCCCTAGATTTTAGGAATATTTTGATTATTTTCTATATCTATGAATATTTTATATCCTAGATGATATAGATGAGAATAATTTAATAGTTTCCTAATTATAATATATATCTAGAATCTATAAATAAGATAGATATATATAAGATTACATTAAATAATATAAAATTATTTTCTTCCTAATCTTGAACTTGGAAGTTATATGAATTTAATATTTCATGTCTAATTAAGATTATAAATAATGTACTTTATTTTAGATATATCTTATAGTATGACATGAATAAGAATTAAATTCTAGATTAATAAATTCCTAAACTAAGATACTAAAGATAATAAAAGATTTAATTATCCAGTCAATTAAATACCAACAGAATTTAATTAGTCTTAATCTTCCTTAAGGCTAAAGGATAATTAATGAAAAACCATAACCCAAATATCTAAGCGATAATTATGAACTAAAAGTTTATATATGGTCTCCATCGGTTGGACTGCCAAATTTTGTGAAGTTGATTTTCTAATATTATCGCCACCTACAGAGTAGGGACAATAATCCTACGAAAACAACAAGTTCATAAGGGCGGACTTCTCACATAATAAATAGAATGAACTAGAAAGTGGTTCCTAATATTATTGCCACCTGCAGAGTGGGGACAATAATCCTAAGGAACTGCGAGTTTCAGGGTTCAATCAAAATTTATGAGATAGCTTGGTTTTGTTATCAGCACATGAACATTGTTATGGGAGTGTGTTGTAGAAATAAAATTCTGTAATGCTAAATCTGATGGTCGTGCTTAGGCAACATTAGGCGTATTAACCTCCAGAGGAGGATGCAATTGATGTGTCGGTGTTGTGACCAGTAAAATTGTCAAAATTTTAATGCGTATTAACCTCCAGAGGAGGATACAATTTATTAATTTTGCTGTTGTAAGATTTTGAAAAGTTTTATGGTTAATCTACTCAATTTCCTTACATAAGTTTATGACAAATAGTAAATTCTTCTGTTTGCAGTGCAATAAAACTTGGATATCGTTCTCACAGCCGAAGAGTACAAGTTTGTGCTCACTACTCCACGCCCAGCTGTGCCGGCAGCTAATGCCGCTCAAGCATTGTGGGATGCGCATAGACGGTGGCATAAGGCGAATGAGATGGCTAAGTGCTACATGTTGGCTTCTATGTCATCAGTACTCAAGCATCAACATTCTGCCATGGAAACTGCCGCCGAGATTATGACAAATCTCGCAAATCTTTTTGGTACTCAGAATCGAACGGCTAAGTCTCAAGCCTTTCGGAGTATCATGACGAAGACTATGAAGGAAGGCTCGTCTGTGAGGCAACACGTCCTCGAGATGATGAGTCACCTCAACCAGATTGAGGTTTTGGGAGGGACGATCGATCCCGAGTCCCAGGTTACTATAATCCTTCAAAGTCTTCCCCCTAGCTTCCAACAGTTCAAGCTCAATTTCGAGATGAACAAGCGGAATTACACTTTGGCAGAGCTGCTGACTGAACTTCAGTCGGCGGAGGACCTTATGGTTCAAGCTAAGGTAGCTATGCTGAGTTTGGCGCCTAATTCCTCTGGCTCTAAGCCTAGAAAAGGAAAGAAAAAGGCACCGAACCAAGTGGCAGCTAAGAATGCTAAGGGAAAGAAGAAGCAGCGGGGTGACAAGAAGCCTACTGGAAAGTGCTTCAAATGTGGAGAAAAAGGTCATTGGAAGCCAGATTGTCCTAAAAAGGGCAAGGCTATAGGTATGCACCATGCTCTAGTAGTCGAGTCATGTTTGGCTTCGACATCTACTCATACTTGGGTTATTGATACTGGAGCAACTGATCATATATGTTTTGATCCTGACTTAATGCAGGTGACAAGACGGTTACATGATAGTGAGATCGAAGTCCAGCTGGGCGACGCTACGAAAGTGGCGGCCGTTGCAGTGGGAGACGTTTATTTACGTTTTTCTAGTGATAGATTTTTGATTTTGAAGAATATTTTGTTGATACCTTCTTTTAGAAGAAATTTAATTTCAGTTTCTAAATTGTCTTTTGATGGATATTCGATTTCTTTTAATGACAATTGCGTTATTAAGAAAGATGGCTCTTATATCTGTCGTGGTATCATGGAAAACAATCTGTACACAATCACTTCTACACAATTTAATCAACGTAAATTAGAACTCAATGCTACATCGAAAATTTCTATGAAAAGAAAAGAACCTTCAAGTTCAATGAATGAAACGTACTTATGGCACCTTAGAATTGGTCATGCCAACGAAAGAAGAATTCATGCGATGGTTGATCAAGATCTTATCAAAGGTCTTGAGAAGGAACCATTTTCGAAGTGTGAATCTTGTCTCGAAGGCAAGATGACTAAGAGACCTTTTAGGTCAAAGGGGAATAGGGCCAAGGAAGTATTTGAGCTCATTCATACTGATGTGTGTGGACCAATGTCAACCGAGGCAAGGGGCGGTTTTCGATATTTCGTCACCTTTATAGATGACTTCTCAAAAATTGGATACATCTATTTGATGCGCTACAAGTCTGAAACTTTTGACAAGATCAAGGAGTTTAAGGATAGAGTAGAGACGCATCATGGTAAGAGTATCAAATGCCTACGATCTGATCGCGGAGGCGAATACCTAAGTGTCGAGTTTTTGGATTACTTATCAGTGGCGGGAATTCAATCCCAAACGACTGCGCCGGACACACCCCAGCAGAATGGCGTAGCTGAAAGAAGGAACAGGACCTTATTGAATATGGTCCGCTCGATGATGAGTTATGCACGGTTACCTATTTCGTTTTGGGGGCATGCTTTGCTTTCAGCAAACTATCTCTTAGACAACTTACCTTCTAAATCAGTTCCTACTACCCCATATGAGTTGTGGAATGGGCGAAAGCCCAATCTGGAACATCTCAGAGTGTGGGGGTGTCCGGCCCATGTATTGGAAAAGGATCCAACTAAGCTGGAATCTAGGACGGAGGTTTGTGTGTTTATAGGTTACCCTAGAGGAACGAAAGCTTATGAATTCTATAGTCTCCGAGATCAGAAAGTAATTGTGAGCACTCATGCCACATTCTTAGAGGAAGACTTTGTAATGAATCATAAGTCCAGCAGTGAGATAGCTCTTGAAGAGCTGACTCAAGTCACAACTTCCATTAACCAAGAACAATTACCTAGTGTAACAACAATTCCAGAAATTTCAACTAATACTCAAGATGTTGTAGTGCCGCGTCGCAGTGGGAGGGTCTCTCACAAGCCCGAAAGATACATCGGTTTGGGAGAGTGTATGGATCACTCCTCGGACAGCAATGTACTTGATCCCTGGAATCTTGCAGAGGCGCAGACAGATGTCGATCATTGCGAATGGGTGAAAGCAATGGATTCGGAACTACAATCAATGGTAGACAAAGACGTCTATGATTTGTCTGTCCTACCCGAAGGTTGTACTGCCATTGGAAGCAAGTGGATATACAAACGTAAACGTGGACCCGATGGACGAGTTAAAGTCTTCAAGGCAAGACTAGTGGCTAAGGGGTATACCCAAAAGGAAGGCATCGATTACGATGAGACCTTCTCCCCAGTGGCCATGCTCAAATCGATCCGTATACTTTTGTCTATAGCAGCTTACATGGATTGGGAAGTATGGCAGATGGACGTTAAGACTGCGTTTTTAAACGGAAGTCTTGAGGAGACCATCTACATGGAACAACCCGAAGGCTATGTGGTAAAGGGCAAGGAACACATGGTTTGGAAGCTTAAGAAGGCCATTTATGGCCTCAAGCAAGCATCTAGATCATGGAACCAGTGTTTCGATCAAACCGTACAAAAGTTTGGATTCGAAAAATGCCCTAATGAAATCTGCGTGTATAAGAAGGTTGAAAAGGGAAATGTTGTGTTCTTAATTTTGTATGTAGATGACATTCTTCTAATTGGAAACAATAAAAAGATGTTGTCATCAGTGCGAACTTGGTTGTCCAGCCAGTTCGAGATGAAAGATATGGGTGATGCGGGACACATTCTCGGTATCAAGGTTCTTAGGAACCGTGCAAAGAGAACGTTGTGCTTATCCCAAGAATCTTACATCAACACAGTACTTAGACGCTTTAGCATGCAAGATGCCAAGAAAGGTTTCCTACCTTTTAGACATGACATCCATTTATCTCAAGAGATGTGTCCTAAGACAACATCTGAGATAGCAGAGATGAGAAGAATACCATATGCCTCGGCAGTTGGTAGTCTCATGTATGCTATGCTTTGTACTAGACCTGATATTTGCTTTGCTGTTGGCATGGTAGCAAGATATCAATCAAATCCCGGCCAAGGACATTGGACTGCCGTAAAGAACATACTCAAGTACCTTAATCGGACTAAGGACTATGTTCTAGTTTACAATGCAGCCGAGCTCTGTCCTTTAGGATATACAGATTCAGATTTTCAAGCTGATGTAGATTCGAGAAAATCAACTTCCGGATATGTGTTTACCTTAGGAGGTGGAGCTGTAATTTGGAAGAGTGTAAAGCAGAAATGCATTGCAGACTCTACCATGGAAGCCGAGTATGTGGCCGCTTCGGAGGCTGCAAAAGAGGCTGTATGGCTTAAGAACTTCCTTCTGGACTTAGGTGTGGTTGCGAATATGCCCAAGAGCATCACCATTTATTGTGACAATTCTGGTGCTGTGGCAAATTCGAGGGAACCACGGGCTCATAAAGCGAGCAAGCACATAGAGAGGAAGTATCATATCATTCGAGATATAGTGCAGAGAGGAGACATAAAAGTGGTCAAGATTGAGTCAGAAAACAACCTGGCAGATCCTTTCACGAAGGCATTAGCGGTAAAGCCGTATGAAAGCCATGTTGAAGGAATGGGAGTTCGACTAATTCAAGACCTCAATCCGCTTTCAGTATAAGTGGGAGAATTAGATGTTAGCACATTTTGTATACTCGAAAGTGTTTTGAGTATAAGTGGGAGATTGTTAGAGTTTGTATACTAGAAATCACGTTTCGAGTGATTGAATACTGTAAAACTCTTATTTTATTTTCCAATGAATAAAACAGATTAATTTTGTCATAATGTTGTTATGTTTTACATTTAATGGATGTTAATGCATGTTTAAATGTATAAGTTAACTTAACAAAGTCTAAGTCTTTGTTTTAGTAGACCGGTTGTGGGCGTCGTCCACTTTAGTGTGTCTGTAGGTAGAGGGTTCTTCTTTGAATCCTCCTCTTGTTCTTGTTCAGCATCTGATTTTTCCTCCATACTGGCCGGTACCACGGCCCCTACGGATCCTGCTAGTTCTGACTTCTGACAGAATTCCGTAATTGCTTCTTCGATCTCTTCGTCAGTTAACCCCCGGCTACTGATCAGATCACACCATGCAGCTGCTTCCACATCAACCTGGGCATACACATCCAAGGCTTGGAGCTTTTCCTGCAATAATTCGGTCTCAAGAAATTCTTGGACTAAGGGGTCAATTACATCAACATAACATAGATTTTCAGAATCTATTGGTTTTTTCATGGCTTCATTGATGTCAAAGACAAATTTCTCACCATTAAAGTCAATGCATATTGTCCCCTCGGCCATATCCACAATTGTTTTAGCCGTTCTTAAAAATGGTCTTCCTAACAATATCCCGCTAGACTCCCTAGCTTCTGGTTCACTCATTTTAATGACATAAAAATCAGCGGGATAAGTAAAGTTCTGTATCCTGACCAATACATTTTCTAACACACCCTCAGGATTGATACATGACCTATCAGCCAGTTGGATCAACACCCTAGTATTCGACAATTTTACCCCCTTTAACCGATTATAAATGGATAACGGCATAACATTGATAGATGCTCCTAGATCACACATTGCATGCTCGATTTTCACATCTCCAATTGTTATGGGTAGGGTAAACATACCTGGGTCGGCTCTCTTGGGTGGTAGCTTCTCCTGTACAATGGCTGACGCTATTCCCTCCACCATGATCTTTCCATCCTCCTGGGCCTTCCCGGCTATGAACTCCTTTATAAACTTCCCCAGAGGGGGCAGTCTCACGGCTTGGAGGAATGGTATGGTGACATCCAGCTTCCCAAAGATCGACATGAAATCCACAGGGTTTTCTTTCTTCCTCTTCGTCACAAACCGATATGGAAACGGTTTTTCTCCCTTAGCCTCTCCAGTCAGTCCTTGTGGAATTCCCTTTGGCTTCTCCTGGGTTGGAGGTTCCGATGTAGGCATCACTCCTCCCGGCTGCTCATTTCCAGGTTGTGTTTCTCCCTCCTTTCCTTCCACGGTAGGCTCCTTGTTTAGAAAAAACGGATCCTCCATCTGAGGCAGAGGCCTCTTGAGCTCTTCCGCTGAGATGGTGTCGCTCAGCACCCTTTCTCTATTAGATTCCCCAACAGGGTTCTTGAGCTGAGGTCCATCATAGGCTGTTCCGGACCGCAGTGTAATCTTGCTCACATTTGCCTTTTCCGGTACATGGACTGTAGATGGGAGTTTTCCCTGAGTTCCCTTTCATTTCGCCCACCGAGTTAGCGAGCTGGGCCAACTGCCTGTTCATCATATCCATGTTTGCCCTATGCTCCTTCTGGGCACTTTGCATTCCTTGCATTGTTTCATTACTGGACTGCAAGTCATTTTTAATGCTTTGCTGCGAGGCAAGCATCTCCCCCATCATGTCCTCCATAGACCTCCTCGACCTGTTTGGCTGATGGAATTGGTTTGAGCTCTGGTGCTGATTATACTGAGGTGGTGGGTTTGATTGGTAGCCTGAGAAATTTTGTTGGTTTTGGTTCGGTGGGTACTGGTTATACTGGGCAGGAGGGTTATACTGGTCGTGGTTGTGCTGGTACTGACTTTGGTTTTGGTGGTGGGTGTTATGTTGAGGCCCTGGGTTAAATTGGTTCTGGTTTTGGTTTTGGTTCTGGTTTTGGTTTTGAGAGTTTCGCTGATGGGGTGGCACATAGGTAGGGTTCGGGTTCTGGTTTTGAGAGTTTTGGTTCTGAGGATGCTGGTTTCTTCCTACCCAGTTAGACTGGTAGTCAGGGTTTGTTGGTCCGCGGTTGGGATATTGGTTCGGTTGGGGGTTGGGTTGATTTGGAGCCTGATTTTGGTTCTGATTCTGATTTCCATCTCCCCATCGGAAATTTTGGTGGTCCCTCCACGGTGCATCTCTTTGTTTCCCCGGAATCCAATTGCCGTTGGAATTGTAGTATCCTGCGGCATTTGCTTGCTCCACATCCAGCGAGTTGTCCGGCTGATCATATGGTAGTGCTGGGGCTTCTTGGCCTCCAGTTGGAGAAGGTGGTGGAGTGTTCTGCTTGATTGCAGTCAGCAATTCCTTCTTTAATTCCTCCATCTTCAAGTCCATCCGTTCCTCCTGGTCAGTAGCCGAAGCACTCGCTACCCTTTCTCTGCTGTACCCATCTCTCGCGTTGTCGTACGTCTTCTTCGCATTCAACAGCTTGCGTAACACCTTCTTGGCTTCACTTACTCTCAACTGGGTGAAATCGCCTCCAGATGATGAATTCGCCAGATCCTTGGTTTCCTTGTTCATCCCTTCATAGAAGGTGTGGTGCACCTCTATCTCCTTCATGCGATGGTTGGGGCATGACTCCAGAAGGCTCATGTACTTCTCCCAGTACTCGCTCAGGGTTTCATCATATTCTTGCCTTATGCACGATATTTTCCTCTTCAATGCACTTGTCTTTGAAGACGGGAAAAACTCGGCTAGGAAAACTGACTTGAAATCGGCCCATGTATTGATAGAGTCGGCTGGCAGGCGCATGAACCAAGTGTTGGCCTCTCCCTTTAGGACAAAAGGTAGGGCTTTCAGTCTGTAATCGTCCTCGCTCGCTCCTGCTGGCCGCCTCTGTGCCTTACAGATTTTGCAGAACTCATTTAAGAATTCGTATGGTCCCTCGTAGCTCTTCCCACAGTACGTCGGTAAGATTGCGATAACGTGGGGTTTCACATCACAGGCGGTCTGGCCTGGGGTGACCACTATGGCTTGTGGGGGATCTCCGTCGGCGTGCGCGGTAAGTGTTGCGAGCTCGGGATCGTCCTCACCTTGGTCAGCCATCCTCACTAGTGTTCTTACTGGTTGGGGTGGAAGCTCCGGGAGTTGGTACTCTAGCTCCTCTTTTTCTTCGTCGCTACTCGTGCCTAGGTCGGACAGTGCTGTCGACAGGCCAGAACGAGTGGTAACGAGTATTGTTCCTCGGGGAAGTATCCTTGGTCTCCACTGGCCAGGAGCCGAGCCACTTCTCATAAACTGAAAACAAAAAGAAAAGAAAAATTATAAACAGTATGTACACCAAAAAGATCACACACAATAACAGGTATGAACGCCATCCATCCCCGGCAACGGCGCCATTTTGAAGGTTCAGGTTTCTTTCCCTTTGGTTTTCGTATGTAATTGGAGTGTATCCAACTGATCAGGAAGAGATTCCCGACCCAGCTGAGTCGTTGGTACGATAACCGGGACCTGGCTTCAAACAAATTTCCTCAACCCACTTCTACTGGCTAGTATAATGGAGGTAAGGGTCGAATCCCACGAGGATGGACACGTTTTGATAACTGTGGTGACTTTCCTGGGTGTTTTGGTTAGCTACCACGCTTGGGTTGAGATTTTACCTAGACAGGAAATAAAGGTGGTACTCTACTGACTAGTAGGCGGGAAAATAACAGACATGTGGGAGTGTTCGTGAAAATAGGGGACAAGGTGTATCAGAGACATATGGAAAGTGGACAGTTACTAAAAGGGGAAATTTAGACAACAAGGTATATCTGATGGCTGGGGGCTTTCTGACAGGTCTGGATAGTACATCTGAAAAGTAGGGAACAAAAGCAAAAGTAACTTAAAAGTAAAAGTGGTCCAATAAAGTTGATTTTGACGTTTTCTTCCTCACCAAGTATTGACAAAAATCATATGAACACAGACACCATAACTAAAACTTCAGATTCATAAATTCAAACTCAAGATCCATCGATTAAAATGCTTAAACTTAAATTAAACGGTAAAACTGCAACTTTACTTCTACTGACTGACATGCAAGGTGGTAATCACGGCGCAGAAAAGAAACTCATGCACGAAAACTTGACTAAACATAGCTACAACTTCGAATCAACAACTCCAGATAAGAAAGCACTCAGAAATTAAAAGCAATCACTAGATCTAACTTTCCTAGGCAGAATGAAGCAAACTCGAACCAAAGTGACATGCGAAATAGAAACTTCATAATGTAAATGTTGGAAAATAACAAAGTACTTCAAAAGAGCAACAACGATGAGTGTTTGCAAATAACTAACGATGAAAACAAGTAAACTTTAAACTAAGAAAGCGATTAAGATTGTTTTTGCCACTCCGGGCGATGATACTACTACAAGTGACCATGGCTGTGGCGAGGAACGAGAGGTAGGATAATGCTGAAGGATCGATCTTCTAGAGAGAATTCTACTAAGTGTGATTGTCGAACTGCGAACTTCAATATTACTTCTGTAGTGGCTGCTCGTAACACTCCAATTACAACTTATATTAAATTGTGGGTTCAATTTAATTAGTAAAAAGTAAATTGGATGAGCCCATATCCAAAACCTTCCATAGATCCCTGTCTGGGCCCAAAAGGAACTTAATATAAATAGGAGAATAAAGGAGACAGAATATCACAATTTTTATACCTAAAATTTTCGAAAATTTCGACTCCTCTAGCTGAAGAGGATTTCAAATTCTACTCCTATTCCCAAAAGGATTTCGTCTTCTTTATATAAGTCCTAGTATTCTGGTGAGATCAGCCCACACTGATATCGGAGTACAGTTCGGGAACCAGAGAGAAGATTTGTGGTCTAGTATTCAAAGCGTCACATGGAGAAGCAGCTAGCCATCTTCAATTCTTTGGAGAATTAATAAGGTATTTTTCCGCTCCATAAAAAAACATGTTTTAGGTTTCAATATTCTTAAAGCATGATTAATTCAAGTTATGAGCATGATACATGTAAGAATTACGCGAATAGATTTTGTCTAAATAATCTGCTAAATAGATCTGATTATTATGTGATTTATTGGTGTGATTAATAATTGTTAAATTATGTTAATCCATGAGACACCGCTTCTGCCAGTTCCATCAGGATGCTCATCTAGTAGATGATTCTGATGAAGATTTTGTCCCTCCACCTCCACCTCAGTCTGCAGTTCGAGGTCGGCATTCTGTCAGCCATACTGGTGGAACAGGTGAAGATATTGGTCTCAGTGATGTCTACCATTCTCCACCTCGGTCTTCTGTGCGAGATGAATTTTTCGGGGTGGATTTAGAGAATATGGTTGTTCAAGATACTCCTCCCTCTAGAATCCCTACTTCCACAATCGGTAAGGGGATCCGGGGCCTGTTTATGCGGAGAAGGCGAGACAATTGAACTAAACTAGAACTATTTTTATTTGGTTATTGAGTTGATCTTCGTGTTTGTGAATCGTGTACTCTTTATATTTGGCGTTTTCAAATTTTTAAAAACCCTATGTAGTTGAACTATGCAGTTGTTCCTTGTATTGATTTTTGTTGTATTTTGTGTATGGACATTCTGACTAGAAAAGCCTATAAAATAGGCGTTTTTAACTTTTTTTTTATTTTTTTCTTAGACACGCCAACGAAGTTGGCGTTTATAATTAATTAATTATTTTTTATTAATTAATTTAACTTTAAAACGCCAACTAAATTGGCGTCTTTGTACCTTATTTTTAAAAACGCCAACTTCAATGGCGTTTTATACTTCGGTTTTTTTTTTCCGAACACGGGCGTTAAACATTCTGACTAGAAACGCCAACCAGGATAGCGTCTTCGTAACTTTTTTTAAAAGGGGTAACTGCTTTTAAAGTCACCAACTTTCCCTGAATTTCGGTTTTTCCCACGAACTTTAAAAAGTTCGTGTAATGTCACGAACTTTATTGTCGGTTGTCATTTTCCCATGTCAGGTTTTCCGGTCTGATTCAAACTGTTCGTTTCCTATTAAGACAATGTCCAAATTCTTTTATCTTACTATCATTATCTCCGCCTTTGAAATAGCTTCGCGTGGGTACCTTGTACGCCTCAATTGGCACTCGGATGAAGAAGTTATGGCCATTATGATAGTACAAGGTCGCACAAAGTTCACAGCCTTCATCAAATGGCCATAACTTCTTCATCCGAGTTCCGATTGAGGCGTACAAGGTACTCACGCGAAGCTATTTCAAAGGCGAAGATAATGATAGTAAGATAAAAGAATTTGGACATTGTCTTAATAGGAAACGAACAGTTTGAATCAGACCGGAAAACCTGACATGGGAAAATGACAACCAACAATAAAGTTCGTGACATTACACGAACTTTTTAAAGTTCGTGGGAAAAACCGGAATTCATGGAAAGTTGGTGACTTTAAAAGCAGTTACCCCTTTTTAAAAACGCCAACTCAATTGGCGTCGTTGTACCTTTTTTAAAACACGCCAACCTCAATGGCGTTTTGTACTTCGTTTTTTTTTTCGCAGACGGGCGTTAAACATTCTGACTAGAAACGCCAACCAGGATGGCGTCTTTGTACCTTTTTTATAAAACGCCAACCTCAATGGCGTTTTATACTACGCTTTTTTTTTCCCATACACGAGCGTTGAACATTCTGACTAGAAACGCCAACCAAGAAGGCGTCTCTGTACCTTTTTTGAAAAACGCCAACATCAATGGCGTTTTAAATCAGAAACTTTTTCAAACCAGTTTTCATTCATAACATGCCCTGCAGAGCCACCTAAAGTACAATGCATGCAAATATAATTCAATACATAATTATAGATAAAATACCACAAGTCCAAATAGTAAACATTCATCATAAATCCAAATAGTACTCAATACATAAGTCTAAACAATCAAGAAGTTGGGCAGTTGCGCCTGTCGTGACCAGGTTGACGACAACTTTTACATTTGCGTCGGGCTCGTGGCTGGTCGGCTTCACGGACATCCATCTGATTAGGAATCCTAGTTGTACGGTATCGACAGCGACTTCGAGGCAATAACTGTCTTCGTGAATACTGCAAAGTCCATTCAGGCACGTCCCAATAATCTGGGTGTCTGAGTGGATTGAACACCCCAGAATATTGGTGTACCCAAACACTTGTGTGGTATACGGGGTTAACAAGCGATAACATGTTGTCATTTCTAAAACGCACAACTGCTGCTGCATGTGAACACGGAAGTCTCCACATCTGCCGCTTTTGACATTTGCAGTTCGACTCCAAATACTTCACCTTCCACTTGTTACCACCCTTTCCACCAACTCGACGTTGTGTTCGAACCACATAAATCCCTCGAATTGTGCTTGGTGCTCTTACATTATGTAACTGACCCTTTGCATCATTTTTGCACACCTTTTCATGCGCCCACGGGGTAAGTGGTGTGGCACACTGTGTTGATGCAATTGACCGCTGATTGAACCATTCTATTGTCCTCCAAAATGTCATATCAATGCAAGCTTTGATTGGGAGTTCTCTTGCGCCTCTCAACACGTTGTTGTAAGATTCCACCATATTAGTGGTCATCTCACCCCATCTTTTGTGATTGTCATACGCCAAATTCCATTTTTCTTTATCCACAGTATCAAGGTACTGCAAAGCCTCGTTGTTGACGTCTCTAAGTAAACGACGTCTTTTCTTAAACTTGCGCTTTTTGGTAGCAATACCCATTTTCCAAACCAACCTTTTAACCATGATACCTTTGTGATTCTGCAAAACATTCTTTCTAACATGTACCAAGCAAAACCTGTGATGACCTTTAGGTTCTTCTTTCCATATGGGAGAATTCATTGCATCTATGATTCACACATGCCTATCCGAAATTACACATATTTCATGCTTTGCTACATGCAGTCTTATGCGTTCCATAAACCAATTCCAACTTTCTTTGGTTTCCTCATCAACAATGGCAAATGCAACCGGCAAACATTTCTTATTAGCATCAAATCCAACGGCAATAAGAATTTTACCTCGAATCGTCCACGTAGATGAGTTCCATCAACTGTTAAAACTGGTTTGCATAGTTGAAAAGCCTCCACAGCTGGTCCAAAAGCCCAAAATACGTACTTGAAAACCTTGTTCATACCGCGGCTTAATCTGTCATCATGCAACCATTCGACAATTGTACCAGGATTTTGTCTCTGCATTTCATTCAAATAAGACGGTAAAACTTTGAATGACCACTCCCAACCACCGTATACAAGCTCAATAGTTGTCCTTCGAGCATACCATGCTTTCTTGTAACTAACTTTCACATGAAATCTATTTTCAATATCCGCCACAATAGCTTTTACCTTGTAAGCAGGATCGTTTTCTATCTGATGTCGAACACTCAATGCTATCATGGACGACCCGAGATTGGCGTGCCCATCATAATTGCGATCCCCCATACAAGTATGAGCAGTGGTAAACACTCTAATTTGCCAGTGTTCATCATGCTTTCTCAATGTTGCTCGACACTCCCACAAACATTTCGGTAATGACTTATCTTTCGGATTTCCTTGTGGGTACTTACAAACCGCATGTCATCTCTTTCCTTTACTTTCAGCAACTGTATATTGTCGGATTTTTTCCAAATGCCAAAAGGTCACGGCGGTCTTCAATTCCAACTTCGTTCTAAATTTGGAATGCAAACCGACATTGCTAGGATCTTTTTCACTCCAATAATGCACACTAGGATTAGCAGCCTCAAAGTTCTTTGGATCAAAACTATCATATGTACCTGGTAAGGTGCGAAAATAGTTCATTCCACGCTGTGGGAACTGTGGAACTACTCTTCTTCCAACTGTTGTTTCTCCATCCACTATTTCTTGAACTGCTGTTTCTCCATCCACTATTTCTTCAACTGTTGTTTCTCCAACTGGATCATCATCTGACGGATCACCATCTGAGTCTGTACTAACAGTGTTTACATCTTCTGAATCATAAGGTGATGGTGGATCAAGAAAGTCGGCTTTATCAGGACCTATAATGTCATCAACCACATCACAATTGTCACTGTCCCCTAAACGCACGCCTCCAACATCAAAATCTTGTGTTGCAGCGAAACTTGGTACTTGTGCTCTCGTAGACGTACCAACATCGTAACTTATGACATGATGACTATTTTGTTGAGTAATTGACGAATGCTCAACAAATAATTCAATTTGAGCTCCTTTAGCCATACTCTCACTGAACATTAGTGGCATGCATACTTCTTCTAGTAGAGTACCTATAAACGTGACTGCAGATCCAAAGCATATGGTACGTTTCCATATTATTTGAACTTTGTTTTCAAGTATGCTTATACCCATCCTTTCACAAATTATATCCACAAGCTCATTGTAGGATATACATTTGTCCAACATAATGAATCCTGATGAGAAAGGAGGATCATATGAAATAACTGGTCCGGAAATTATCTTTCCACCCCAATATAAATTGACACACCACGGCATAGTATCTGCAATAACTCAGCACAAAAATAAATATGTATTATTTTTACACTTATCATTATGTAGAAGAAACTTTATACATCATCAATATTTTTGTAATCAGTTACACAACAATGTATACTTTCATAACAATCCATCAAATATTGGTCAAAAATTATGTATACTAACCGAATAGGAGGACTAATGAGTGGAAGAATAGGCCAAAATCAAAATCTTCTCTCTCAAATCGCCGATTGGATCGTCCCGGGCAAGGGTTTCGCGCAGCTTGATGGTTTTTCGCATTTGGGTTGGCTTTAGCATTATGTTCGTCATTTTTGGGGGAAAACTGGACTGATATATGTCCGCGATAAAACACCAACCACGTTGACGTTTTTAACTAAGACACGCCAATGAATATGGCGTTTTTATAATAATTTTTTTTTTAAATATGGTTTATTTTGCTAGAATTCGGCTTAAAGACGCCTACTGAAAAGACGTTTTAAAAAACACGCCAACAGCATTGGCGTTTTTCCAGTAAAATAATGTATTTAAAGTAAATCAAAAATAAATTGTAAAACGCCGGTTTAGATGGCGTTTTACCTTAATAACACGCCAACGCGGTTGGCGTTTTTCCCATAGATGGAAGAAATAACAAAGTGGGTACATTTTCGTTATTGTAGTAGTAAATGCCCCAAACATCCGATTTTCTCCGAGGAAATCGATCCACAAATCCAGCTGTCTCTCTGGGATTGAGAGTTAGATTTTTTGAGTGTTTTCCATTGTACAAGTTGAGGTGTGAGTTCTCTTGTACTTTGATTAATTGAATAAAAGATATGGTTATTTTCTCGTGGACGTAAGCTACATTGGCCGAACCACGTGAAATAAATTTCACACTGCGTTGCTTCATGCTCAAAACAACATCGCAAATAAATTGAGCAGAAGCTAATGAAGTTGAATCAAGATTACCAATCGACTAATATCATTCTCCCTGATCGGATAACAGTCTATTTCTTCTGTATAAATTAATAAAAAAGGAAGGTTATGTTTACAATGGTGGAGTGCGTTTAAGACGCTCACATATGGCAAGCCAAGATCAACACACCTCCAATTGTGTGATTATTCCGCGTATATATTCCTCCACTTCACTGCCAGTTTCTTCCTTCTTCCACTTGCATAATTATTGAGGCCACGAGACTATAAGAAGACTACCGGGCACGGACGACACTCTGGCTAGTTTACAGCAGTAAAAGACAAGAAAACATTTCATTCAAAGTGCCATTCATCACTCCACGGTCCCTGCAACTTCAAGCAGAACAAAACCAAGGCAAATCAGTTTTTTTACCCTGAGTATTTCACATTTATGTTGCTAAAACAAAATGCAGAAGTCCAGGGACCAAATTGAAATGGATATGACAAAATTACCATTCTCGGGTTTCTTCAATGTGCTTAGCTGTGTCTTTACTGCCATTCGTTTGACAGACTCAGCTGTAATTGATTCAACAATTCAGAGGAAAAGCATATTAGAGACGACAGAAGGTGCAGAATGTTGTGCTACACTAAAATAAACTACATCAAAAATAGAAACTGTTTTCATTTAGGGCCGTTCATTAAAAATATAAACTTTTGAATCTTTCTATTTTTGGACGTGGGCTCCACAATCCAATAACACTACTTCCACTACCTTTTCTCTTCCTCTCTCTTACTTTACCAATTGTGCATTAAAACTCGTGCCGAGTCAAAAGTTTCTATTTTTCGAATACGGAGGTAGTAATGAAGATGATGGGCTAGTTTACACAGTAAAACTAAGGTATTCACACTCAAATCAACATTTTACCTTTAAACTGTCTTTTCTTCTTTGCCCTTCTTCTCTTTCTATCTTCCTTTGTTAGCTCAGTTTCTTCTTTAATGTCGCCTTTACCAGAAAATACTTCTTCCGGAGCTAGCATAGCTGCATCAGACACAGCCAGAGGTGCAACCTACAGACAGAAAATGGTTACAACAGATACGCTGCACAGAATAATTAATACAACAACTAATGACCTAAGCCCCAAATATACCTCTTCCATTGCCAGAGCAGGGACATTTGCTTGTATGGACATGTCTTCAATAACCTGTTCAGAATGATGAAATACCTTTAATAATCGATAAGGTGCTTCAAGATGATGTGGAAATAAATGCAAGAAACATTACCGGTTTTGGACAGAAGTGGAAATGGGATAGAGCATCCAATTTGAGGCAGAGAGTCTTGAATAGCATACTTGCCTGAGAATGTAAAGAAAGCTGACTATCAGATAGAGTCAACCTAGTTTCTGTGCAACTATTGAAAGACCATCACATGTGGCGTGGATGGAGAAAAGGAAAACCCGATTACCAATTGTGTAAGCAATACAGTGTAAAAAGAACATAACTTAATATAAAGTCAGGTAAACAACAAAGGATGGCAGAGGAGATATAAATGTTATATACGCACTTCTTTCTTTTGTTCATCTGAGAAAGACAACGCAGTAGACACGAGGCCAGTCTTTTGAGCATACTCGTCCTGCATTAAAAGGAGGGAAGTTGGTTAGGTTGGGAAGAAAAGCTTCAAATTCAACAGGTCAGGACTTGTCATAGATTGCAAAGAGACTAATAACAAAAAAAAAACATATAGAATTCAGATCATATTCCATTTAATAGACTCACCTCATAAAGTTCAGAAAGGCCCTTTTTGCTCTTATTTTCATCCTGAAACATTGAAATTGATTAATATTGCATGACTTAACAAGAGAAAAAAAAATAGAGATTCAGAATTTCAGAGAGTAAATTACCATTTCTTTTCTCTCTTTTGGTGCTTTGTTTAATAAAGTAGGTGGCCTCTGGACATCATCAAATTGTCCCTACACATGGCATCGAACATAATGTTAGTTATATACCTAACAATGAAACATATGAAAGAGCTTGATGATATATACATAGTTTATCTTTTAACACAAGTAACATGACAAATATACATTCAGAGAAAAATAATAAGTATGAAACATTGATAAATCCTGACAACCATCCAAAATGAGAACAAGGACAAAAAAATTGAAGAACTTCTACAAGCACAAAGCCAACATCTATCCAGATGTCTCTCCCTTCAGAGAAGGAATATCTACAGACTACAGAAGAAAGTTGGATTTTTAAAGTAGGGGATAAATGCAGTAACCACCAGCTCCAGAGCTCCAACCCTTGCAGAACGGGGGTAAAGAAAGAAGCTAAAAGTTATTTTGAAGATTAACCTCAAATATATGCTATCAGTCTGCAGCTGTGGACAAACAGATATTTGGGGTTAAGTACTTTCCTTCTCCTTTATAGCAAAGGTTTTATCATGCATTTACTAATGAGTGATAGGCTGGGAGGAAGAAGTTGGGTTGTTCTCCTTGGTCAGTCCTAAACAGTCAGTCTCATGAATTCATATATTATTATATACAATAGCAGATGTGATTGATTCTGTTTATAAACAGTAAATAAAAGCAGTTTCTAATTCATGAGAACCAATGAAAAGTAAGATGCAGCACGGATGATGACATACCTCAATTATACGTTTCATAATAAGTTCTTCAAGAGATGCAGTGTTCTCCACTGTTGTAACAGGAGGAGGTCTCACATTTTGGTCAAAATCCATATCGACTTCCAAAGCACTATTTTTTGGTCTTTTAGCAGCATTAACCTGCCATTAGACAACAAAATTAACATACATGAAAACCAAGTCCTATAAGCATAAGATCTTGGCACCAACAGCTTGACAAGCCCTCTAAATCACAGCAACAACTGGGAACAGTGGCACCAGGTAAACAACACTGAAAAGAAAAACATATGAAAGTCGAAATACATTACCTCCCCCTGCATTGTCCATGTCTTTGGTTCCAAGTTCGCTCTTTCCATTTCTTCTATCTCAGCACGGAGTTTCTCTAGCTCTTTTTCATGGGTAGAAAGACTTTGTTTTGTCTGTAAGATTAGATTCGAGGAACAAGAAAAAGAAAGATCAAGATATGAATTGATTCAGAATAAGGGAAGATAATACCAAACACATATAGAGTAAATTATAATTTCTCCTGATTCTACCACAATGATGAGAAGCAATCCAAAAGGAGAAGAGATGAAGCTGCATTTACTGAGAAACAGGTACCGAACAAATATATCTAAGAAAAAAAAAACTATCGAAGTATGTAAACTTTACCTTGCCCTGAATATTTGCCTTTTCCAGCTCTTCTACCTTAGCACGGAGTTGCCCCAACTCTTTTCCATGGGTCGGATGACTTTGTTCATTCTGTAATTACAAGAAACAAGAATATTAAAGAGCAAGAATATCAATGGATACACATAAAAGGGATAAGCAAAGCAAACAGCTTCAGTTAGAAAATTAGAAAATTTCTTGTCCTCACTACTTCACACAGATGTGGAGCAATCCAAGAAGGAAGGAAGTGGCTGTAAGGATAATATAGATAACCTGGTCGCTATCATCATCCTCTGGTTCGTCCATATCCATATCCATGTCTTCTGATTCTGATTCATCTTCATACTTAGGTTTTTTCTTCTGGCTGGTTTTCTTTTGAGAAGTAAAGAAGTCGTCATACCTTAACCCACAAACAGATAGATTGTTCAATATTAGGCATACACAAATCAAATTGATTAATCATTTTACTACTGTAAAACAATGAATGCATAACAAGGAACAGCTTCTTAAAAATAAGGCATTCACACTTCAAAATACCCCCCTGTGTGTGAATAATAGAACCTCATTATTGCATATCTAAACAACAAGGTAACTAAAAGCTTATATTTTTGAAAACTTTCAACCTTCATCAAGTTGCATTCAAGTTGTAGTATTGTAGGGAACAACTCTGTATGTCAAATAACAAATCCATCCAGTAACAATGCAGGCAGAATCAATTTGTTTAATGACCATGAAATCATCTGCAGAACACAGCTAGATGATTTTGAGATATACATATTTCATGGTGTGAGAAAATCCATCTGTTCTGACCCATAAATCCCCATAGTAAATTAGACAGATAAAGTAACCTTATGTAGCTCATTTAAGATCCATTTATTTCATTTTCATCATCTTCTTTCAATTTATTTATTTCATTCTACACTTGTGAAATCGCACACAATATAATTGAAATAAAAGGTAGTGAAAGCAAGAATAGTAGTAACCAGACCTTGCATTCTCCAGGTCACTCTCATCATCTCCGAGCCCCATAAGTCCAAGCTGTAATAGGCATCATGAAAGTGAACATTAGCTCGACTACATCCCATAAGCAATTACATAATAATCGAAAATGCAACAGATCATTTAGCACAACCAATATGTTGTTTTGCAAGTTATACCTCATCATCCTCGTCTTCACCGCCTTCTTCGCTTTCATCTTCCTCGTCCTCATCTGCAATTTTGGCTCTCTTCATCTTATCCTTCTTCTCTTTCTTTAGACCATATTCCCTCTCCTCGTCTTCAACCAAATACTCCTCCAGTTCCTTTATCTTTAGAAATTTATCCTCTACTCCCTTCACATTTTCACCATTGCCATCCTCATCCTCAGCATCATCCCCATCCCCATCTTCCTCTTCGTCGGCGTCGTCATCCTCGTCCCCATCCTCATCGTCATCATCATCAAAATTCTCACTTTCACTCTCATTATTTTGTCCAATTTCAAGCAAATTGTCTTCTTTTACAACATCTCTGTCCAAATTGAATTGCTTTTCGATTTCAGATGGATTCTTCTCGAAATTCCTGAGATGGCGGCGGAGGGAGGAGAGGAGGGGCTGGGATTGGAGGTCAATTTGCTGCCATATCTGCTCTGCATCGAAGCCTTGCGTTGAGAGGCGAATCAACAGAGGTTTAGGGACATAAGGATTGAGGGAAGCAAACAAGGTCTCAGAGGCTAAACGAGCCAAATTCGAGAGCTCATGAGATGGCGTTAAGTAGAGCGGTGCCTCAGTGGATGCGAGCCTGTTAAGAGCGTCCAAACCAGCTCCGTCGTCAGCGGCTGAGGCCATGTTGCCGGTCGATGGCAATGGTTTTGGGGCAAGCTAGGGTTTATGTGACCAAATAAAACTGAAAGTAATCTATACAATTCCATTTCAAAAATGAATATAACCTTTTCGTAATTGAAAAAATATATATAGATTATAGCATCTCCAATGGACCAATGGAGATAGTGGCTAGCCACTCTCTCTTCATGCCACGTCATCAGCACTAAAATTCCACCTACATTTTAAGTAAATAGGCTAGCCGCAATAAAAATAATTCAATTTATGGAATTAAATTAATGACAAATTACGGAATTAAATTTACGAGACATATACGAGAAAATTCATTAATTTCATTTTTAAAAAAGGTACATTGATTAAAAAAAATTACATTAATTAAAAAAATTACATAATAAAAAAAACGGGCTTCCACACACGAGCCCTGCATCTCTCTACTCCTCGTCCTCGTCGCCGTCGCCGCCGTTGCCGCCGCCACCTGGGACCTCCACATCTGTGGCATCTGAGCCCGCGTCTGAGCCCCCCAACTGTTTCCTTGCGGCATCCAAATCGACCCGTATGCTCTCGAGCATCGAGTGAAGAAACCTCTTCTCCATGGGGTCAGTTGCAGCCTTCCAATCTTGGAAGACCATGTACATCTGTTCCCGCGTTTTTTTGACGCGAAAAGAAGGTGAGCGCGGGTGGGGGGGTTGCCGACTGGACCTCCTGGGGCGATAGGGGGGAGGATCCTCTCGCTGCCTGTTGCGCCCGCCCTTGGCCAACCGAACGAGTGCGGCGAGCAAACGATGGAGGGGACGGAAACTCCTCAGCATCCGGGGGGAGGTCGTGGAACCGCCGCTGCTGCCGCTGTAATCGCCGGAATAGTTCAGCTTCTGCTTCATCGGCCACCCAACGTCGATCCCCGCTCGGAACTTCTCGGAGTCCTTCAGCACCAGATAGCAGTTCCAGTGGGTGAACAGACTCTCCTTATAAGTCCCCGGCACAGGGAATAGACTCTCTGCTATCCTCCTGCAGTCCTCCTTAGTCTACCCACTAGTCTGCATGCAGAGGGCGTTGGCGTACAAGCCCGAAAATCGGCCAACCGCGGCCCTTATACGTTCCCACGCCTTCCGGCACTCCTCCCCGGTGTAGTCCTTTCCATGCGGGCAGTTACTCTTGTAAGCTGCTCTCATCTTAGCCCACATGGGGAACGTCACAAACCGACACCCACGCCTTGGACAGGGTGACGTTCTCATCGTCCGTCCACTTCCTCCGTGGGGTGGTGTCGTCAATAGCCAGCTGCGACGACTCGCCAACCACCTTGCTCTTCCCCTTGTTCTTCTTCTTCTTCTTCGGCGCGGCCCGACCCCGCTCTGCTCCCCTCGTTGGAATGGGAGTGTCCGCCTCCTCGACATCGATCCCCAACTCCTGTATTGAGAAAGTCTCATCCCCAGTGAACTGCGTCTCCACCGGGGTCGATGTGTGAGACGAAGCCGTAAAAAAGTCAAGAGTGGGACGATAGACCGTGTCCCCCCCCCCTCCCAGCGACCACTACCGCAGCGGAAGACACGGAAACCAAACAGGTCCTAGAACGGATCTATTTAGGTGATTATGCATTCGACTCCAATTTCATGCAATTTACATAGATCTATAGATATAACATCAAATAAACACATAATCATGCAATTTGATGTAGATTCGATTGTTACCTCATTTTGATCCATCATAGGATCGAAGTTGCTAGCTGCACCACCCGGAGATCCTTGGTTTATCGACCGTGAATCTTCCAACCTATTCCCTAGTCCTTGATTATTCATCCGTGTGGGCGGATCTTGAACAACCAAAATAGTCTTGATGAGATCTAGGAGGAACACTACACCAATCTATCTATCTCGATTCAATTCTATGGATTAGAATGAACAAGACAAGATCAAACCAAAACCCTAGATCTCCTTGTTCTATGGCTCGAAAATCGAGGCAAGAAGGAGAGAGAGAGGCCGAGTGATCGGCGGCTAGGGTTAGGGTTTAGAGGTGTGACTTGTGGTGTGCTAGGGTTTCCACATCTCATCACTATTTATAATGGACTTGTTGGGCTAGGTTGGGGATCCATGGAATGACTTAAGTGTTGGGCTCACCCATTAGATAAATTACTAATTAAATCAAATGACCCATGATTTAATATATTATCAATGGAATATTATTTTATTCCACTAAAGAATAATATTGCACTCCCACTTAAATCACCAAATTACAAATAACTTGGGTCCATTTTATTTTATAATATTTCCCGCGTTTAAGATTATCTTGATCCATCAATTTAATTCTTTTGTCTGCTATGTGACTAGAATTAAATTAATTCTCCAAAGAGTTTTTCTAGTTTGAAACTTTATTTATTATTCGTGGAATAAATTCCAACTGCGCAGTTTTCTGAATAATAAATTCCTCTTTCAAACACCTCTTGGGGATCACCCTTTAGGGATTTAATCATACCACACTGGGCACGCGAATTCTATGAAATAATATTCCAATACCTTCATGTTATTCAATTACTACCACCCAAGATATCATGAACTTGAGTTACGTACAAACTCTCACATATTGATAAGTCAAAGTGGCGTTTGATTGAATAAACAATATTGATATTAATATCATAGACTAGAAAATACTAAACTTTCTTGAAATATATTCTTTCAGTAGATAGCAATAAAGAATACATTTCGGATTAGATCCTTTCAGTGCTTTACCACACCGGTGTTACTAATCTCATCTTAGGTAAGAGAGAATTATCACAAACACCGCAACCGTTCCAATAGGTAGCCAAAGCCTATCTAGGTTGTGAATACGTTTTTCTTCTTACTAGATCTGGCCAAGTCCCCTACTGGAAAACTCATGAGGAGATTCATCGAATTTCCCTACTTGACCTTCTTAGTAAAAAGCCTTAGACTTGTTTATCATATTTCAATAATAAACCATTTATATTATATTATTTATTCTCATAAATAGGTAAACAAGTGGATGTGGCGTTTCTCGTATACATGCACAAGCTGACTGTACAAAGGCATGTACGCTCGAAGCATCTTTTAGTATACAAACCCCAACAATCTCCCACTTATACTCAAAGAATGCTTTCGAGTATACCAACCGCTTTATTGGCCTTGTGCTACACATTCACACACATTTTCTCCCACTTATACTCAAAGCAGGCTTTGGCCACTATGTACTCAAAACTATAATTCTTTAAAAGAATCTACCAACATAGTTTTCTAGAGTACATAAAACGAAAATATACTTGTAATTTATAACCTTAATTCTTGCTAAGGAGCACGATTATTTGATCAAAATATTTCTAGGCCCTTTGATCCAGTGGAATAATTTTATGTGCCTTTCTCAAGTGCACTTATACATATTCCTCTATCAAAATCCACTATTTTGATCCTTCTGAATTTCTACTAATTAAAGTAGAATACTTATAGCAAATATAAAGTTT
The DNA here is from genome assembly GCF_023119035.1 of Salvia hispanica. Taxonomy (NCBI): domain Eukaryota; kingdom Viridiplantae; phylum Streptophyta; class Magnoliopsida; order Lamiales; family Lamiaceae; genus Salvia; species Salvia hispanica. The sequence goes on along the minus strand of NC_062970.1, from coordinate 23,398,114 downwards.
TAATCATGTCGAATATGATTCCCAAAACTTTAATTATATAATACCAACTTAACTTGGTATTATCCTTGCTATATAATTTGTGATGTAAATTTATGCATGAACATAATTACCTCATCACAATGACTAATTGGAAATTAGTCCTTATGACAAAATAAAACCGAATGATTGCATTCTTTGTTTTATAGTCATAAATTCCAAGAGTTCATTTATTTAACCATTTGTTGTGATCTTTAGAAATACTTTCTTTGGAAATCCAAAAGTAATTCTAATTTTAATAGCTAACTTGGAAATGTCTTTTAATGTTATTAGAGTCTTAGAAAGTGTGCAATTCATCACTTCTTTCATTCTAGGGTGTGAACCCTTTTAACTCTATCAAACATTACCTTAATTCCATTTATGAATATTCTATGAGACAAAATTTAGCTCCCACTTTTAAAAGTAGAAAAATACTAGTCTCAATATTCTTTAAGGCTATTAAAACAATTTAAATAGTGCTTGGAGTTAAATTCATCCTAGTTTAATAAAATGAGCTATGAAGCTCTTATTAAACACTTAGAATTTAATCATTCATTAAGAAAAGCTCCCACTATTTTAATTATCACTTTCACAACAAAATAAATAAAACAATAACTAATCAAATAGTCAACTCTAGGCTTGGAACATTAAAATAAATTTAATGTGCACACTATATTTACTACACAAGAATTTCTAGTATTTATAATAAATACTTATCTTGTTTCTAGTTGAATTTAATTTACTTGTCTTGTAATCAATTATTGTGATTATTTTTCTTACACCTTTATTTGAACAAACGCGATCATAAGATCATTTTATTTTGTATTGAATCCATGTCGAACATTAATGTTCTATTGACTCATCAACAAAATAATGGTTCAAAAGACTTAAGGATTAAAGAAACTTAATAATCAATATTTCTAGAAGAAAACTTCATAATAATTGAATCAACAAATTTAATCACAAGTAAACATTTTGATATTAACCATGTTACATTTGATGTCATAAATAATTGGATAATCAAAACTTCATTTATCTAATAATGCAAGCATTATAAAATGACATCGATAATCCAAAAACACAATTGATAAACTAGGAATAAAATTCCATATCAATAATCCATATGATATCAAAACCAAACAATATCAAAAACTCTTAAAATTCAACAATGTAAATAAAGCAAAAATAAACTCTTCTGACTTGAACATGATCATCTCAAAAGTCCACCCCTTCTTTTCATCTTTGTTTGAGCAATCACAAGCTTGTTATAAAGCTCCAAAAACGAAAACCTTTTGTCGCTAAACAAAATTTCATCTCTGACTTCATTAAAGCTATCTGGAAGCCCATCAAGGATCATTATCTGTTGGGTTTCTGGGTCAACTTTCCCCCCCGACAAGTGAAGTTTATTGAAGTAGCCAAGCATGACTAGGGCATATACCCCCACGTCTTGGCCCTCTTCAAACACATCATGCCTTAAATGCTTCACAGCGATACCAGCTCTTATCTTAGAGGACTTTTCTTCAAACCACGTGGGCTTGTTGACCAACGGCCTTTTGGGTTTGTCAAACCTCTCAAGGGCATTGCCAACACTGGCTAAAACGAAGCCCTTGAGATGACATTCCGCGGTATGCCACTGATCACGAAACTCCTTGTCCTCTCCTTGTAGATGGTATGTGGGCGGACGATCCTTGCTGAGAATCAACCTCAAGTCATTGATCAAACGATCAACATCAAGCTTACTTTTCCATTCCTTAAACAATTCAGAGTCATGCTTCCTCGAACTAAGTATGGCATAATAAATATCCCAAGTATCAATCATCTTTCGTTCAAGCTGAGAATAAATACCAATAATATAAACATGTAAAATTTCAAAGAATTGCAAATAACCACAAAACAATTCATCAATTTTACATCCACAAAAATCAAGCACAAACGTTCTTCTACTAGGAAGCCGAGTCTTATTCATGCAAGAAATTCATTATTTTTACTGGCCACAATGTCGACAGATAGTCCAGAGACCATAAGAATGGCATGGCTGACTAACAATGCTAAAGCGTATAACCATAAAATTAAGCACTAAGGATTCTTTACTTGTGCGTGAACTCCTCTAAAGAAAGGTCGAACCGGACAAGCACCTCCTCCTATAGCTCCCTCTAAGCATTATTAAAATACAATCCTTATAATTTCGCAGCAATATTGCTCCGGTAAAGACCAGTCGCGATATTACTGAAAAACTAATTTTACGATTTTAATAACCTTTATCTAGAGAAGTCAAAACTTACGAACTGGTAATGTTCCTCCCGTAAAGACAGGCCGGTCACTACTTCGCACTAAGACCAATTTTATGGAGGCCATATACAAACGTGTTGTAATTATCGCTTCATATTTTCTTGTTGGTGGTTTTAATAGTTTAATTATCACTTAAGCAGATAAGGCAGGTATCCACATTCAAAGAATAATTAAACATGTACTAGCTATGCATGCAAGGCAATAAGTACATAGGCGATGCACGAGTTAAACTAGATTTTAACAAATAAAATCATAACTCAAATTAAATATCCATCATTCATCAATAAAACATGTAAACACATTTACATAAGGTTCACATAAACATAATGACGAAACTTGATCATTTAATTAAGCATCTAAAATAAATAGATAGAATTAAAATTCCATCTTCACATAAACAAGATTATCTAGACATTAAGTCCAATCTTAAACAATCATACATTATTAGTTAAAATAACGTATCTTGATTATTAGAATCACCTTTTAATACTATTAGGATTTACTTAGATAGAATTAATCCATCCTTATCCTAAAATTAATGTCTAGGTGTATATCATAAAAGATTAGCTAAGTCTCAATTTAAAATGCCCACTTGGATATATAAATCCGCATTTATCCAATTAAGACTAAATCCATTTAAAACACACCAATTAAATTTGAGAACTAAATTTCTCTTAGCTTTCATAAAATCACATGACAAGAAGAATCTTATTACATCTTTAATTCAAAATGATGTTTTCTAGATGAAATAAAATTCACCTTCATCAAAATTAAAGACAAAATTCAACTTAATAAATAATTAAGGATTTTAATAGCAAAATTAATGCTCTATGAATTTTCATACCTTTAAATCACATTTGATGTTATCTAGATGAAACAAATTCACCTTCATCAAAATTAAAGATAAAATTCAAATTAAACTAGGAATTGAATTCCAATTAAAATCCAATTAATCATTTAACACTTTAATAATTTAGGATTTAAGTAGCATGTTAATGCCAAATGAATTTTTCACTTCTTTAATTAAACCGATGTTATCTAGATGAAATAAAATTCACCTACATCATATTAAAGACAAAATTCAAACTAGGAATAGGATTCCAATTAAAATCCATCCAATTATTATACATGTAATTTTCGAAAATTTTAAAGGTTTAAAACAATTGAAAAACTCATGTCTTTTCCTTAGGTATATATCTAGGAAATAATTCCATAACACACCAATTAAAATATAGACAATTTTCAATTAAACCTTAAAATTAAAACATGAAAGCATATTAAGAGAATATTCTTTAAAATTCCATCCAATTAAGGAAAAGCCAAAAATTAGATCAATCAAATATTGAATTTCCTTATGTTAATTACCATGATATTATCTAGATGGAAAGAATCCATCAAAATCAACTAATTAACAAATTAAATCAACTTATTTGACCTAATTAATCAATTGGCAATATTTTAAAGAAGGCAATTATTCTCTTTAAATTAGAATCTTGACTTAATTGCAAAATCATTCTAATTCCCACAAGATATTTTAATTATTCTAGGTTTAGGATTTTAAACCACAATTATAAATAGCTTGCGTGTTAAGAAACGAAATGTAAACACGAAAAACAAAATGCATATTTAAACATCTAGCATTTAGCAATTTAAATTATTCTTGCATATTAAGAACATAAAACTATAGATCTAATGAATACTTGCTTAGATCTAGAATATTCTTGTGAAAAACTCAAATAAAATTCGAGATTCATAATATTCTTTCATCGATCCAAGTATTCAATCATGGACCACTTTATTTCTTGATTCAAAAACATATATTCACTTAAACACATACATATATGTAATCATCAAACATATAATCTAGTACATATTACTTAGAATATATAGATCTAATGATGTTCATCATAGATCTAGAATATTTTTGTGAAAAACTTGAATAAAATTCAAGATTCATAATATTCTTTCATCGATCTAGAACATCATATCATAGATCCAAAAATAAAATCAAGAAAAACATAGATCCAACACATATTGCATTATTTTCGAAAATCCCAAGTTTTAACACTATAATTTTCGAAAAATTCAATTAATCAAATACATAATCAGAGCCTAAAA
>NC_062970.1:23377269-23393592 GCF_023119035.1 Salvia hispanica | reverse complement strand
CAAGTCTTGCTGTTAGATCCGTTCAGTGCTATACCACACCAATGTCATCTTATTTAATTAAGGCTTAGAAATATGCGGGTGACATTGCAACCTTTCTCAATGGATAATTTAATTCCAACTAGGTTGTGAAATTCATCTTTTTCTTTGTTTAAAACTGACCGTGTTACCTTAAAGTGGGCGCCGCCCACAACCGGTTTACTAAAACAAAGACTTAGACTTTGTTAAGTTAACTTATACATTTAAACATGCATTAACATCCATTCTGATGCTAAAACATAACTATCATTATGACAAAAATCTATTTTATTCCTTGGATAAATTGAAATAAGAGTTTTACGGTATTCAATCACTCGAAACGTGATTTCTAGTATACAAACTCTAACAATCTCCCATTTATACTCAAAACACTTTCGAGTATACAAAATTGTGCTAACATCTAATTCTCACACTTATACTAAAAGTGGATTGAGGTCTTGAATTAGTCGAACACTCATTCTTCAACTTGGCTTTCATACGGCTTTACCGCTAATGCCTTCGTGAGATCTGCCAGGTTGTTTTCTGACTCAATCTTGACCACTTTTATGTCTCCTCCTTGCACTATATCTCGAATGATATGATACTTCCTCTCTATGTGCTTACTCGCTTTATGAGCCCGTGGTTCCCTCGAATTTGCCACGGCACCAGAATTGTCACAATAAATGGTGATGCTCTTGGGGGCAAATTAGCAGCTACACCTAAGTCGAGAAGGAAGTTCTTAAGCCATACTGACCTCTTTTACGGCCTCCGAAGCGGCCAGCATGCACTCGAGCTTCCCATGGTAGAGTATACAATGCATTTCTGCTTTACACTCTTCCAAATTACTGACTCCACCTCCTAAGGTAAACAAATATCCGGAAGTTGATTTTCTCGAATCTACATCAGCTTGAAAATGCTGAATACTGTATATCCTAAAGGATAGAGCTCGGTTGCATTGTAAACTAGAACATAGTCCTTAGTCCGATTAAGGTACTTGAGTATGTTCTTTACGGACAGTCCAATGTCCTTGGCCGGGATTTGATTGATATCTTTCTACCATGCCAACAGCAAAGCAAATATCGGGTCTAGTACAAAGTATAGCATACATGAGACTACCAACTGCCAGAGGCATATGGTATTCTTCTCATCTCTGCTATCTCAGATGTTGTCTTAGGACACGTCTCTTGAGATAAATGGATGCCATGTCTAAAAGGTAGGAAACCTTTCTTGGCATCTTGCATGCTAAAGCGTCTAAGTACTGTGTTGATGTAAGATTCTTGTGATAAGCACAACGTTCTCTTTGCACGGTTCCTAAGAACCTTGATACCGAGAATGTGTCCCGCATCACCCATATCTTTCATCTCGAACTGGCTGGACAAACAAAATTAAGAACACAACATTTCCCTTTTCAACCTTCTTATACACGCAGATTTCATTAGGGCATTTTTCGAATCCAAACTTTTGTACGGTTTGATTGAAACACTGGTTCCATGATCTAGATGCTTGCTTGAGGCCTTAAATGGCCTTCTTAAGCTTCCAAACCATGTGTTCCTTGCCCTTTACCACACAACCTTCAGCTTGTTCCATGTAGATGGTCTCCTCAAGACTTCCGTTTAAAAACGCAGTCTTAACGTCCATCTGCTATACTTCCCAATCCATGTAAGCTGCTATAGACAAAGTATACGGATCGATTTGAGCATGGCCACTGGGGAGAAGGTCTCATCGTAATCGATGCCTTCCTTTTGGGTATACCCCTTAGCCACTAGTCTTGCCTTGAAGACTTTAACTCGTCCATCGGGTCCACGTTTACGTTTGTATATCCACTTGCTTCCAATGGCAGTACAACCTTCGGGTAGGACAGACAAATCATAGACTTCTTTTTCCACCATTGATTGTAGTTCCGAATCCATTGCTTTCACCCATTCGCAATGATCGACATCTGCCTGCGCCTCTGCAAGATTCCAGGGATCAAGTACATTGCTGTCCGAGGAGTGATCCATACACTCTCCCAAACCAATGTATCTTTCGGGCTTGTGAGAGACCCTCCCACTGCGACGCGGCACTACAACATCTTGAGTATTAGTTGAAATTTCTGGAATTGTTGTTACACTAGGTAATTGTTCTTGGTTAATGGAAGTTGTGACTTGAGTCAGCTCTTCAAGAGCTATCTCACTGCTGGACTTATGATTCATTACAAAGTCTTCCTCTAAGAATGTGGCATGAGTGCTCACAATTACTTTCTGATCTCGGAGACTATAGAATTCATAAGCTTTCGTTCCTCTAGGGTAACCTATAAACACACAAACCTCCGTCCTAGATTCCAGCTTAGTTGGATCCTTTTCCAATACATGGGCCGGACACCCCCACACTCTGAGATGTTCCAGATTGGGCTTTCGCCCATTCCACAACTCATATGGGGTAGTAGGAACTGATTTAGAAGGTAAGTTGTCTAAGAGATAGTTTGCTGATTGCAAAGCATGCCCCCAAAACGAAATAGGTAACCGTGCATAACTCATCATCGAGCGGACCATATTCAATAAGGTCCTGTTCCTTCTTTCAGCTACGCTATTCTGCTGGGGTGTGTCCGGCGCAGTCGTTTGGGATTGAATTCCCGCAACTGATAAATAATCCAAAAACTCGACACTTAGGTATTCGCCTCCGCGATCAGATCGCAGGCATTTGATACTCTTACCATGATGCGTCTCTACTTTATCCTTAAACTCCTTGATCTTGTCAAAAGTTTCAGACTTGTAGCGCATCAAATAGATGTATCCAATTTTTGAGAAGTCATCTATAAAGGTGACGAAATATCGAAAACCGCCCCTTGCCTCGGTTGACATTGGTCCACACACATCAGTATGAATGAGCTCAAGTACTTCCTTGGCCCTATTCCCCTTTGACCTAAAAGGTCTCTTTGTCATCTTGCCTTCGAGACAGGATTCACACTTCGAAAATGGTTCCTTCTCAAGACCTTTGATAAGATCTTGATCAACCATCGCATGAATTCTTCTTTCGTTGGCATGACCAATTCTAAGGTGCCATAAGTACGTTTCATTCATTGAACTTGAAGGTTCTTTTCTTTTCATAGAAATTTTCGATGTAGCATTGAGTTCTGATTTACGTTGATTAAATTGAGTAGAAGTGATTGTGTACAGATTGTTTTCCATGATACCACGACAGATATAAGAGCCATCTTTCTTAATAACGCAATTGTCATTAAAAGAAATCGAATATCCATCAAAAGACAATTTAGAAACTGAAATTAAATTTCTTCTAAAAGAAGGTATCAACAAAATATTCTTCAAAATCAAAAATCTATCACTAGAAAAACGTAAATAAACGTCTCCCAATTCAAATATGCGGAAGAATGACACCAATTCACTCCTTGTTGATGCAATTGATGGAGGGAGGGCGAAATCAGTGAGAAGCAGCAGTTGAGTGTGAGTTTTCACGATTTTGGGGAGGAGGGTTTCGCGATTTGGGGGAGGAGAAGCGGGTATAATTCATTCTGACTAAAAACGCCAATGACATCGGCGTTTATGAACTTTAATTTTTTTTTTTTTTTTTTAAACACGCCAACCTAGTCGGCGTCTATAAATTAAAATAATGTATTTTTTTTTCCAATAATTGCTTATAAACGCCTTTGTCAGTGGCATTTTTTAATTAAACACGCCAACCTGAATGGCGTGTTATAATACGTAGTTTATTTTAATAAAATTAAAATTAAATTGTAAAACGCCGGTTTAGATGGCGTTTTACCTTAATAACACGCCAACGCGGTTGGCGTTTTTCCCATAGATGGAAAAAATAACAAAGTGGATACATTTTCGTTATTGTAGTAGTAGAGTGCCCCAAACATTCGATTTTCTCGATTTCCTCGCCAGGATAGTGTATTTTCCCTCTCCACTCGTCTACTGTGTGGAGCTAAGTGTGTGTAATTGCGGTTATGAGCTGAACCTGCTCAACTCCCCTTTTCATCTCTCCCCAAAACTGGCTTTCGACTAGCCGTTGTAACAAAATTTAAAATTTATGTTATTTGCACTTGAGTAAGGTCAATCTTGGTCCTAAACATATGATCAAAATATTAATTTGGTCCAAAACATTCATTTTTTTAAAAATAGGTCCATAACAAATGAAATCCTTGTCGGTGTGGTCCTTTTTTTGCGGTTCCGTCAAAAAACTAACTGTGCAGTTTGTTATGAACCTGTTTTTGAAAAAGTAAAGGTTTTGGACCAAATTTATATGTTGGTCATATGTTTAGGACCAAAATTAACCTTTAGACTTTTGTACTCCGAAGTCTTGAATATATCTGTTAAAGAGTCCACAGCTCCAACAAGAGTTAATAGGCATATGATTTTCTAATGTCGTGGATAAAGAACGTGTTATTAGACCATCAATCAACATTTTTCGTAATTTTTAATTTTGCAGGATTTTTAATCAGTAAAATGATTTTGTGGAATCCCAACAAGTGTTTATTGAAATCGACCAAAATCTGGTGTTTCTCTTCTGTTTTTTGTCCGCAATTTCTCATATTTGTGAGAGAAAGAAAAAGGTTAAATCTACGTGTTGATATTTTGATGTTGGAAGTATAAATTTCAGATTTGAGAATTCATATCTTGTCTAGTTTATGAACACAACCGTAAATCTAACCCTTGGAAAAAAAATCAACTAAAATCAAATTACAATAATTATAATCTTCTTTCTGATAATCGTTTTTTAAATCAAAGTTACTACAAGGTCAAATTTTTAAAAATAAAAAGTTTGCATGTTCCAAAGCGCCATGGAGAAAGTGTGTTTGCTTCGATAATACAAGCGAAACAACGATAGCGAAACAACGATAGAATCTAAATTTAACCTCAACAGAGTTTTGAACAATTAATAAAAAGTTGTAATCATATAAACTTACTCGGTAAAACATAAGCCAAAGTAGCAAGTTCAACAGCATCTATTACAAAGACACGTATCCTTAAACAATTAGATAGCAAAATTTGATATGAGCAAGAACAAGACAGCAAATAGTGCAAGGCACTGTAAAACAGTTGTCGATTTATCGAGAAAAAAGGACCAAAATTTAAATTATGAGAGATGGAAATCGGCTACACTAAACCTAAGTTCGAACCCCTCTGTTCAGATTAACCATTCTTGCTGAGCCATCAGACTGGCCACCCCTAGCACCAGAGCCTGTGTGGTAAGCCCGACCCAAACGAGCTTGCCGATCCCGAGAGAAACCACTGCTAGCGAGCCCTGGAGCCGATGCCCTACCACTAATAGTATAGCCTCCTCTGCCTCCACTGCTCCCTTGCCGGTTCTGATTAAATGAAAACTCTTGCCACCTACCACCGCCACCGCCGGAAGCTGCTGCTCCAGCATAATCTTGACCATCTTTCCTCCTAAGAGGAAGACCCTCCATCCCGCCACCACCAAAGCGGGCCTCCATGGCCCTCTCATTAGTTTCTGCAAGCACAGTAAGCTTCTCTGTCAAGTGGAAAGCAAGAGCTTGCAATCTAGTGTGCTCGACATCATGGAAGACAATGCACCCTGTTGGCTGGTCCCAACTGGCGTGTAGCTCCTCATTGATCATCATCTTGCTAACAATGCTACGCGTCTCTGCATCCGAAAGATCAAACATCTTAGACAAGTGGTCCAGACTTAGGGAATCATAAGCCGAGGAGTATGTGAAGAGGTAGGTCCTCAGCGCCTCTTCCTTGATCTTAGCCTTGAGCATCTCAAGAACCGAATCTTTGTTGCGCAGCAATCTCCACACGTCGAGGGATTTGATTACAGTAAATGCCTTGTCAAAATCTCCTTGCCTGAGAGCCCGAGTAGCAGCCATTACATGGTCCCTGACATTTTCAGGCGGGCCCGTGAAGGTTTGTCGCTCACTCATCTCAAGTAACCTCCTGAAATTCTTGCTTATGACCTTACGTTTGGCATCATGCACATTGGCTGCCATGTTGGGGACCTCCAGTAACATTGCACAAATCAGATGTACAGCTTCAAGAAACTCGAGATTTATATGCATGTGGTAAGGCATCTGGCGCCTTCTCTCCAGCCGCTCCTGCAAATTTCTAGAATCTTAGAGGCCAGAATGAGAGCTTAAAAACAATCTCAAGGACTCAACGAATGCCAAAGACAACAAAAATGACACTTATCCACTTATAAATTCAGATTTTAAAAAATCGATGTAGATTAAAAAAACAAAGTAACAAAAGGGGGAAACTTATATTTAATTCACTTCCATCAGATAAATTTGAATATGGAGTTTCAAAAGTAGCAAGCTTTAAACATCTTCAACATTAAATAAAATAAAATTAAAGTAACCAGAAAAATATACCTGCTCCGGAGTCTTCTCGTGATATCTGCTCTGAGAAACCCCCTGTGCTAACAATTCCTTCACCCTGCCAGCAGAATACAGTTCTGAGAGGCAACTGTGGGCCTCAAGAACAAGACCCGCCCTGAAGGCACATAAACCAAGCTGTGACATGGCTCTGTTGAAAAGTATTTGTGTGGATATATCCATGTGCTGGACATTATCTTGAAGGTGACTCATAAGCATCAAGTCACGCGATGTTGAGAATTCATCGAATATGGCGTGATGATATATATCACAGAGCATAGCACGTGCCTTGGTCCGTTCTTCACCATACTTGTAAATAAGTGAAACAAGTATGTCTATCAGGGCACGGCTATTCTCCGGAAAAGTAGGCTTACGAGGAACCAGCTCAGGAGTTGCAACAAAAGCTGTCGGTCCCCTAATTTCCTGAACTTTTTCATCTCCGGACTCGGCTTCTCCACTGTCCAGCTCAGCCAATTTCCTCATAGCATCATAAACCTCCTGAGGTTTATAATAAACAAGCTCAACTCGTTTAAGAGCCACCTTTGATGCACCCTTGGTATCCCCAACCTTTTCCAAATACTCCTGCACATTTTGAGCTAAGACTAAAAACACAGGCTCATCCTTGAGTCTCTCAACATACTCACGTGTGTGTGGATCGATAACCTGAAGGCTCTTAAAGTATTCAACGTCCACCTTTTCCAGGAAAGCTACCAAATTACCCCAGATCCTTATTGTACCACTGAAGTCAGCTCCCTTTTGGGTTTCGTTCTCATCAGGTTCTACCATATCATCTACCACAATGTTAGAGTACTGCGTTAAAATATCCAGTATTGCAAGCATATTCTGCACACACTGTTTCCACACATTGATGGGCATGTGACCACTCAGACTAGGATTGACATCAAACTGTGCAGAGACAACACTGAATAATATCTCAAGCTTCTGAGCAGGGGTCTTGGCAACCCTAGTCAAGAAAGTGAGCTGCTCAACTAACTCCATTTTCCCAGTACCCTTCTTACCCCTGGCAGCAACAATCTCCTTAAACTTCTTGTTCACTGTGTCCCAAGTAATTTGGCTAGGATCTTTGAACTGCTTATCCATCATTTTATCTTTCTTGCTCAACATCTTCTCCCATCCAGAACCAGTCTCTGCATCATTTCCAGTTTCCTCTTCATCGTCACTCTCCTCTGATTCCAGACTTTCCGGATCCGTAGCAGTGTCACTTTCCGGATCCTCGGATTCTTGCTCATCAACTTTTTCTTCAAAAAGTTCAGGCTTCTCCCTACACTGAGTGATCATATCCTCATAGAGCTTATTGTTCTTCTTCAACTTCTGCTTCATTGAATTCAAGGCCTTGGCATTACTACTACTCATTTTCTTCTTCGCCTCCTTATTGGCCAAGGCCTGGTTCAAGAAGTCCTCCAGCATCACGAGAGCCTTAATGTACAGATTTGGTGGCTTATCGGACTCAGTCACCCTCATGACCTTGCCCAATTGCTTATTAATCTTCTCAAAGCTTTCTTGGAGACTCACCCAGTCATTAATTTTCATGGCATTTTTCATCTGATCAACAGTAGCAGACAACTCATCAAACCTCTTGTCTTTGACACGGCGAACAACACGCTTTTGCCCATCAGAATCATCACTATCACTAGCATTGCCAGAGTAATATCTGCTAGCAGCTGTCGCTGTGGTTGTTTCCACAGCGACATTGTCTTCCTGCTCATCGTAGTCACTCTCCTCCTCCTCAGTGTCACTATCACCCTACATAAAAAAGGGAAATGTTCAATTCGTAACTACTACTACTACGTAAAATCAAGTTTTCAATATACAAGAGCACTAGTTCGACAGAAATACAATTTATTGGACTAGGAGCATATCCCTCAGTTTAAACATTCAATTAAACAAAATTTAAAATGCAATAAATCATCAAAACTGGACCAAAATATCCAGGAATCAATTAAAAAGATCAGAGTTGATTGATAATCCGAGTCTGATTTGAAATAATCAGTCTTGAGAGGAACAAAAACTATAAACAGGGATTCCTACAACAAGTGCATATCAGAAAGAACTAAATTACATATCAGAGCAAAATAGAGATTGGTTATCGAGACAATGCTTAGAAAATGAACAAAAAAAATCGATTGGATTCATTGCTAACCTGAGTCCAAAATCTCGACGCCATTGTCTCAATCCAACAGCAAACGACTCAGAAACTCCTTAAATAACTGCAATGAAATTATAAGCATCAGAAATAATGAAAATCGATAATACGATCAAAAAATGCTTAAAACAAAAAATCTAACATATATTGAGGAAGTAAAACTGATTAATTTAGATCTAAAAATTCTCAAACAAGATGCAAACAAAGAACATAACTTTTATCTTTTTCAAGGAAAGCGGAAAACCATGCGAATTTTTTTAAGTCGGATGAAAACTATAAAGACGACCGAACACAAACTTACCGATCGAATAAGGGGAGATTGAAATCGCTGCGAAGAGATGGGGTATGGAACCCTAATCGTCTGCGCTTTCTTTAAATTCAATATGGGCCTTTATTGGGCCGCATATGGCGGTGAGAAGGAATATTGTGGGCTGGGCTTTATTTTGAACGCACCAAATGAGGAAGAGAACTTGATTTTAAATCGTTTTAGGAAAATATTCTATAGTATTTTTTTCATTGGTTTATTTAAATATCGTTGGAATCGTGATTAATCAAAGGTTTTTAAATGTGATTATACATGTCTTTCTTCCATAACGTAAATCATTAGATTCAATCGGATTTTGGAATCAATCCGTTTTTTCAGGAATCCCGTTTTTTGAAAATTCTTTTTTCGCTTCCGTTTTGTTTATCATTATTCCAGCGGAACGACCAATCTCTTTATGATAAACAAATCCATTTTGCAAGTTCGTTATTACGTCTCCCCAAGTAGGAATTGAACCTACGACCAGTCAGTTAACAGCCGACCGCTCTACCACTGAGCTACTGAGGAACAACGGCTTACACTCACTCTTTTGAGTAAAAATTCCATGATTCTTCCATACAAAGTTGACATAGTGACTTAGTACCTCATTTCTTTACAAATGGAAATAAAAAAGCTAACATGCAACATCAATTAAACATAAATTCAATAAAATTAATTGCACAAAATAGACATCCATTGATCATGGAAAGTGGACTACATTAAATATGCAATACATTCATATAATAGGCGTGCAATATACTATTCCTACAATATATACGTATACTACTATGAAATATGGAATATATTTATATAGTAGGCGTGCAATATACTACTACAGTATATATGCATATTAACTTTTTAAAGTAATAATATTTTATTAAAAAATTAATCATATTACATTATTTTTCATGTCAAGAAAAAAATTATAATACTACCTCTTTAATAGTAGTATTATGTTAATATTTTATTATTGATAATTTTTTTCTTATTTTATATTTATATATATATATATATAGGTTTGTGTTAAAATGACAACCCCTCTTAAAGTGACACCGTGACACCACTTATACAACAATATTATAAACCCTACACAGCAATATTACAAACACTACACAACAATCTATAGATTCTTTGTATAGTGTGTCGGATATTGCTGGACAAGAAAAATTGCTGGATAAAGAGCAACAAATTGTTGGCCGTCTTTTTCAGATTATTTTACTTTTTTTTGCCACGTGGTAGTTTATTATTCGTCCACATGTACAAATGATTGGCTAGGAATGGTGGTATGGTGTTATTTTAAGGGGTGGTGGCACCCTAACATGCCCATATATATATATATATATATATATATATATATATATATATATATATGTTGTGCTAAAATGACAACACCATTTAATATAACACCATAACACCAATTTCAGCCATAGGATCTAGAAATCGGATGGTTAAGAAGCTGCCACATGGCAGCTCATTTGATTTTTATTTAATCAAATTATAATGCTAAAGGGCAAATTGGGAAATCTCTTTTTCATCTTCTAAGAAACAATTCACGCCAAGCCACTTTCCTTACCAACATTCTCAATTCACGCCAATTGAAGGCGTCTTCTGCAAAATACCCAGCAAACTCGATTTCGAGTCTCGATTTCACGCAATCGGCTTCAATCCAGTTTGAGTTCATCTCAATTTGACCTATTCAATCACCCAAACTCACACGAACTGTGCGATCCATCTCAATTTGATTCCTCTAGTATTTCCAGCGATTTCTCTGCAATCACATCACTGTGCAATCGATTTTCTGTTATTTCTGCAATCCATTCCATAAATTCGTTCAAATATGGGTGAATCAATTATCGATTTTGATCTGGATGTTTTTCCAGCAGGTGGATTTCGTCATTACCTCAATTCTCTATCAATTTTTCATGTGTTTTCTGTCGCACTATGGATTATTGTCATATTTAGTGATGGATTGTTTGCCAATTTTGTCAGATTGAAGAGTATTTTGTGATTTTGATTGTAGGGAAAGTTTTTGTTGAATGTTGCTTTGTTTCTGATTCTGTTTTGTATGATTTGCTGTTTTACATGTTACATCTTGCTGTTTTGTTATATAGTTGCATAGTTTGTTCTATTTGTTGTTTCTAATTGTGTTTTGTTATATTTTAATTGCCTAGTTATGTTTTGTTATATTCTGATTATGTAGTACTAATTGTTCTGTTTGCTCATTCTGATTCTGTTTAATAGTTTTAGTAATTGCTGTCATATTGCTGTCAGATTTTCGTATGCAATAATTGCTGGTTTATGTGTATCACATTGTTGTTCACCTTATCGTTTATTGCAGTCAATTGTATCTGAACTAATTTGCCTCATGTTTTATCTTTTTATCTAGTTGCATGTGTGCCAGCATGCCCCGACGAACTCCGTCCTTATGTTGGTAAGAAATTCCATTCATTAGATGAGGGTATTGCCTTTTATGAAGCTTATGGTCGTGAAACTGGTTTTGATGTGCGTAAACGTGGAATCAAATCTACTAGAGATGTTGTTACGTGGCAATATCTTGTTTGTAACAGAGAGGGATTGAAGGTGGGGATTGAAATGGATGAGATGCATGCACAAGAGGGTTTTATAACCAAACGTAGACGCACATCCAAAAGGTGTGAATGTAGGGCGCGAATATCACTCAAGTATGTATTTGAGGCTGGATTTTTGGGGTATGTTGTTCAAGAATTTGTGGAAGTTCACAATCATAGTATGATTGAACTTCCGTTTAGACGTTACATGCATATTAACCGTAGGTTGGGTGAAGTACACAGGCGATTCATATGGGACTGCACGAAAGCCAATATTGGACCCACCATGACATTCAAATTCTTGAATGAGTTCTTGGGCGGCTATGACACTGTTGGAATCACCGTGGCAGAACTTAGGAATTATGTCCAAGGTCTGAAAACTTATGTCGAAGGTTCTGATGCACAAATGTTGTTAGATGAAATGGCGAGGAAAAAGAAGGCATGTCCTGATTTCACATATCACTATCAGCTTGGGAGTTCAAAAGAGTTGAAAGCGCTTTTCTGGTGCGATGCAATATCTAAGCGTAATTATCAACTGTATGGTGATGTTGTCTCCTTCGACTCCACATACAATACCAATAGGTAATGCCTTGTTCGTTTATATATAAATTCTGCATTCCATGTGTTAGGTTTCTGTTTGGATAACATTGTAGATTAGGACTCTAATATTTGCAGTCTATTGTGTATTATATTGCAGTTTTTGGACTCTAATATTGCAGTCTACCATTTACATGTATGAAACAGGTATTGCATGATATTTTCACCCTTCACGGGCAAGGACAACCATGGAAAGCCAGTCACATTTGGAGCTGCACTCTTATCCAATGAGACCACAGAATCTTATTCTTGGCTCTTCAAGCACTTTTTGGAATCCATGGGTCAAGCTCCTAAGATGATTGTTACCGACCAAGATAGAGGTATGAGAGCAGCTATTCGTGATGTTTTGGTGGATACAAAGCATAGATGGTGCATGTGGCACATTATGCTTAAACTTACCGACAAAATTCCAAGGAGATGTCTAGAAAATGAAGAGTTGAAAAAAGAGATTAGTGCTTGTGTGTGGTCTGAGGTACTAGAGCCGGAAGAGTTTGAAGATTCATGGATGGGGATAATGGAGCGTTATGAGCTTCTTCATGTCGAGTGGTTTGTAACAATGTTTGACGATAGAGAGATGTGGGTCCCTGCCTATTTTAGAGACTTTCCCATGGGGTCTCTTATTAGGACGACGTCTGTTTCCGAGTCTGAGAATAGCTTTTATAAAACATTCACCAGACCTCGCTCCAATCTAGTTGAGTTCATCATGAATTTTGATCATGCCTTGGCTGCACAGAGAAATTCTAGCTCGAAGTTAGATTATATGGATTCAACTATTATACCACCGTTCTCCAGTCAGTTGGTATTAGAAAAGCATGCTGCAACAAAGTACACTGATCACATGTTCAAGAGAGTGCAACGTGAGATAGTGGACGCATTGCACCATTGTAGCACTGATGGTTTGTTGAAAGATGATGTGTTAGAGATCTCCACAATAAAGGACAAGTATAGTAAATCTTGGGTTGTTACCTACACGATCAGTGAGGATTCGTATTCCTGTTCTTGCAAATTGTTTGGGAGAGAGGGAATTCTTTGTAGTCATATATTTTTGGTTTTCAAGAACAGGTTTTTGAAGGTTATACCTGATAAGTACTTCCATGTGAGGTGGTTGAAGACTGCCTTAGCTGATGCTATTCGTGGACCAGCTCGATGTTTGACAGATCCTGAACTTTTATCAGATCCAAACCAACAGTCAAAGAATAAAGTTGCTGACATATTTTTCAGTTACATGAAAAAATTTGATGCTGATAGTGCCATCATTGATTTGTTTTCAGCTGGAATTGATGAGCTTGGGAAGAGTCTTATGACAAGAATCCATGAACCATCTTCAGGAGACAAGGATAAGCCAGTTAAAGATTTCTATTTTGCTGAAAAGCCAGCTGTGGTTAGAGTACAACCACCATCAGTTGTGTCCACCAAAGGTTCGAAAAGTGATTCCAAAAGCCGTTTGGTGTCCGCGAAGGAAAAGGCTATAAAGTTGAACAACAAACCATTGCGTCAGTGTAAAAAATGTGGCGAATTTGGTCACCATGACTCTAGGAACTGTGGTCGACAAAAGGGAAAATAAAATTGTTAGTTCATTTTTACATTATCAGGTTGCAGTCTTATACAGAAGATATTGCAGTATTAGGGTAGATATATTGCAGTCTAATGAAACGAGTGCAGACACACTATTTTCTTCTTTCTATTCCTTCATTACTATTAATTTTATACTATTGTTTCCAAGTTGCCTTTTATTCCATTAAATAGTCTAACTTCAATCTTTTTTAATTACAAAATTTTACAGTACTATATTGCAGTCTTATTCAATGAATATTGCTGTGTTACCACAGCAATGTTGCAGTTTACATATTATTGTTACAATTGTTCTTTCTGATGTAGTTTAATAGAACGAGAGTATAGCTAGGTGGTACACAACCTTAAAGTCAGTATTCTCTACAACCAAAGCATAATTAGCTTTCAAGTGCTAGGAAAACATCACATGACTTTAAAGAAATGTTCACTCAAATTCCATTAATTTCATTCACTAGATGATTCTTTTAAGTTTCTTTTATGCAAAGTCATGACATTTACACTGCAATAATTTCCCAATAGAACTCCCTGCTCTAACTGAATCTCAGATTTCAAATCAAAATAGGTCCTAAACACTTTGTTACACCCAGAAACTAATATGATCTGTATTTAATCTGAAGCATGCAAGCATATTATGAGTAACTGCCATCAAAACAATTATGGATAAAAAGTCAAACCAAATTAAGTCAGTTACATTGTCTACCCCAAAATAAAACTATAAAACTAAATGTTTCAGCACAAGTTCATTCAAACATCCAAGACTTCATGGCAAACATCCAAGACTTCATTGTTGCAGCAGCCTTAGGCCCTATTTTCATTGTGAGGCACGCCAAGATGGTTTGTTCTTGTACTCCGCTACCATATTCTCCACATCAATCGGTCTTGTCTTTTTTGCCTCTGTATACTGATGTGAGGCAAGTCTTGACACACACCTAAAGGCCCTATTGTTGTTGTTATACAGCATTGCTGTACAATATTTGGCTCGAAGAAGCTGCAGAGGCCTTGATTGTTTGTTTGTCAGATCACATTTCCAGTCAGTGACCTTCATGCCCATATAAGTCTCCATATGGCGCATTGCATACAAGCCACAATCTGTAGTGTCTTCTTTAGCACTCCATTTCATTTCTAGAACCTTCACAGTTGCTTTTTGGAGCATGCGACCGTAGCTAGCACAACCATACTTTTCCAGAGTGTAGACAAAGAAATCTATCTGCAATTTATTAAATAAGCATTGTCAAGCTGATGATATTTGCATATTTATATACTGTATATTGCAGAATAACATATATAACATTGCTTGCTTACCAGCCTATAGACTTGGTCGCCATATCTAACCCCAACATCAGCTTCTTCTGATCTAACATTATCTATCACGCAGATTGTTGCTTTCAAGAAATCAAAACAAACCACATAGTAGTGGTCGTTTGCATATATAGGGAAAAAAACCTGGTGCATAATAATGAGCATATTTAATTGCATTCCACTAAGAAACATATTGTAGTTCAATGTATTGATAGTTTATTACCAGACTGTAATTTTCCCATTTGAAGTTTTGGATATACTTCAGCTCATCAATGATTCTTTCATGAAAGACCTCCTTTGTCTGATCATTGCTCCAATCAGTCTTTGGGTCCACAACTGTACCACTCTGCAGCCAAAGAAAATAAGAATTAGGACAACCATACGAGAAGTCTAATATGCATTAAGTGTTTGAGACATACGGAGGTGAAAGTAGACAGAAACAATCTGCTGGGTGATGTACGGGACTTGAAATTCTCATTCAAATTTAAGTAACAACTCCACCCATCTATGACTGCAACATGGATCCTTGCATATGGCAGCATTGACATTAGTTGAGCATGAGTAATTTTGAAGTTGTTGATGTTGAATACAATCAGCTCCCTGTTACAAAATGTAGGATGTTATCATTCTGTACAATTATTGAATAAATACTTGGTATTAAAAACAATTTTATACGAAAACGTACGTGGCATTGATTTCAGTACTCATCATCCAAAAATACAGTTCCCTCTCATCCCCCGTCAGTTTGTTTGACATTGTAACTGCACGCACAGCATAAGGAGATTTGATCGCATCACTTACTTTATGTTTTGTCTTGTTACGGGTGTAGATTGTTTTTTGTCCCTGTTGGAAATTACAACAAACAATATTACAATTATTAAACTTAAGAATGCATAGTATAATTTGGCAAGATGCATTATATACATGTTCCTCCTTTTCTTTGGAAGGATCATTCACATTTGATGCAGCAAAGGCCATTATTTGGTCCGTTTTTGTTATCAAAATCACTCTACATGTCCATTATTTGCATATTCTATACATTTTGGTATTTTGACGTGTTTTGTGAGAAATGTGCATATTTGAGCCGAAAAGGGGAGTAAAAACGCATAGTCCTGGAAATCTGGGAGTCATACGGCGACACGCGGCCCGCCGCAAGGTTATCAGACGCGACCGCCGGCGCCCGACGGTCCAGAGCTATGTGGCGGCCCGCCTCGGAAATTTACTTTAGGAGAAGAGAGTCTCGCCCTGCGACCGCCGGAGGACATGTGGCGGTCCGCCACCGAAGGGTCGAGTCTCCGGACTCCAACGGCGACCGCCGTGGCCAGGTTGTGCGGCGGCCCGCCGGAGAAAGGCGGCGAATCCGGACCACCCTTAGATTTGCTCCAAGATTTACCAAACTTTGAAGATCTTTTCCCTTCTATGATGAGGAATAATCTTCCCCTATAAATAGGACCTCAAGCTTCATCAAAAG